>NC_044342.1:13319907-13620248 GCF_007399415.2 Gopherus evgoodei | reverse complement strand
CAATGAGGCCCGAGAACTCACAGATGATTGGATTTGGCCCCATTTCCTAAACCATTCTCCCAGAAACTTAACATGTAAAGATGTATATCACTGGTATGACAGCCCTCAGATCTAGAAACTTGTCCATAGCTGAGGGCAATTGGAATGTCCATGCATGCTGCAGCCATGGAGAGGGGAGGGATCGCTCAGTGCTTAACCCAGGGTTGTGAGTTCAATTCTTGAGGGGGCCATTTAGGGAACTGGGGTAAAAATCTGTCTGGGGATTGGTCCTTCTTTGAGGAGGGGGTTGGACTAAATGACCTTCTGAGGTCCCTTCCAACCCTAATCTTCTATGATCTCCTCTTTGGTAGATCAGTAAGAATTCAGACAGTTTTTGTGAATGTGGTGTAAATATACAGTAACTCCTCACTTAACATTATAGTTATGTTCTTGAAAAATGCAACCTTAAGTGAAATGATGTTAAATGAATCCAATTTTCCCATGAGATTTAATGTAAATGTGGGGGATTAGGTTCCAAGGAAATTTATTTGGGGCAGACAAAAGGCATTATATACTGTACAGTACTGTACTGTGGTGGGGAGGTGCCGCTGGCTTACCCCTGCAGCTCAGGGCTGGGGGTGCAGGGTCTGGGATGGATTTAGGGTGTGAGAGGGAGCTCAGGGTAGGGTGCAGTGTCTGAGGCTTGGTCTACACTACGCGTTTAAACTGATTTTAGCAGCGTTAAACCGATTTAACGCCGTACCTGTCCACACTACGAGGCCCTTTATATCATATAAAGGGCTCTTTAAATCGGTTTCTGTACTCCTCCCCGAAGAGAGGAGTAGCGCTAAAATTGGTATTACCATATCGGATTAGGGTTAGTGTGGCCGCAAATTGACAGTATTGGCCTCTGGGCGGTATCCCACAGTGCACAACTGTGACCGCTCTGGACAGCAATCTGAATTCGGACGCAGTGGCCAGGTAAACAGGAAAAGCCTCGTGAAATTTTGATTTTAATTTCCTGTTTGCCCAGCGTGGAGCTCTGATCAGCACGGGTGGCAATGCAGTCCCAAATCCAAAAAGCTCCAGCATGGACCATACGGGAGATACTGGATCTGATCGCTGTGTGGGAAAACAAATCTGTTCTATCAAAGCTCCGTTACAGAAGACGAAATGCCAAAGCCTTTTAAAAAGAAATCTAGAGGCTACACAGTGCTGCGTGACAAGCGTAGCGGGAAGCCAGAGACTCAAATGGACGCTCATGGAGGGAAGGAGGGAGTACTGAGGACTCCAGCTATCCCACAGTCCCCAGCAGTCTCCGAAAAATATTTGCATTCTTGGCTGAGCTCCCAATGCCTGTAGGTTCAAACACATTGTCCAGCGTGGTTCAGGGAATAGCTCACCAATTTACTCCCCACCCTACGTGAAAGAAAAGGGAAAGAAATCGCTTCTTGACTTCTTTCAATGTCACCCTATGTCTACTGAATGCTGCGGGTAGACGCGATGCTGCAGCAGTGAAGAGCAGTATCCACTCCTTTCTGCTGCCCGGTGGCAGACGGTGCAGTAGGACTGGTAGCCATCCTTGTTATCAACCCATGAGTGCTCCTGGCTGGCTTCAGGTGAGGCTGGCCTGGGGCACCTGGGTGAAAATAGGAATGATTCTCGGTCATTCCCAGTAGATGGTACAGAACGGCTGGTAACCGTCCTCATCATAGCAACTGGGGGCTGAGATCTATCAGCCCCCACCCTTTCCTGTGTAAAGAAAAGATTCTATCCTGCCTGGACTGTCATAGCAGCGGCATGCTGGGCTCCTCTCCCCTGCACCACTTAATGTCCTGCCTGGACTGTCATAGCGGCAGGAGGCTGCCCCCCCCCCCTCATTTTATCTCACTAACAAGTCACTGTTTCTTATTCCTGCATTTTTTATAACTTCATGACACAAATGGGGGGGACACTGCCACGGTAGCCCAGGAAGATTGGGGGAGGAGGGAAGCAACAGGTGGGGTTGTTGCAGGGGCACCCCCCGTGAATGGTATGCAGCTCATCATTTCTACGGGGTCTGGTACGGAGCAGCTGTGCTCTCTGATCACTGGTTCTGTAGCACACTTACCCCATATTCTAGGCAGGACTGACTCTATTTTTAGAAACCATAAAGGAGGAATTGACTCAGGGAGTCATTCACATTTTTGCTTTTGCACCCCAGGCCGACCTTTGCCAGGGGCACCAATGATAGCAGCAGACAGTACAGAACAACAGATAACTGTCATCTCATTGCCGATTTACACCGCAGCAGACAGTACAGAACGACTGATAAATATCTCTGCTATCATGCAAAAGCAAATGAATGCTGCTGTGTAGCGCTGGAGTATCACCTTTGTCAGTGGCATCCAGTACACACGGTGACTGTAAAAAAGAAAAAGCTGAATGGGCTCCATGGTTGCCATGCTATGGCGTCTGCCAGGGCAATCCAGGGAAAAAGGGAGTGAAATGATTGTCTACCATTGCTTTCCCGGAGGAAGGAATGACTGATGACATTTACCCAGGACCACCCGTGACAATGATTTTGTCAATGGGCTCTCAACCCAGAATTCTAAGGGGCTGGGGAGACTGCGGGAACTATGGGATAGCTACGGAATAGCTACCCACAGTGCAACGCTCCGGAAATCAATGCTAGCCTCGGACCATGGATGCACACAGCTGAATTAATATGCTTAGTGTGGCTGTGTGCACTCAACTTTATACAATCTGTTTTATAAAACCCGTTTATGTAAAATCGGAAGAATCCCGTAGTGTAGACGTACCCTGAGAGGGAGATAGAGTGTGGGAGGGAGTTCAGGGTGGGGGTGCATGAAAAGGCTCAGAGCTGGGGCAGGCAGGAGATGCAGAGCACTTACCTGGGGCAGCTTCTGTTTGGTGCAGGGAGCCGCAATTCTGGGAGCTGCTCCCCACACACATACTCCCACAGGCAGGGCCACCCGGAACACAAGAGCTTTAGGGGCTGCGAGCACGGGCCAGAGGATTCAGGAGGAGCAGGGGCAGCCGCGCAGCCAGCGGCTGGAGAGAATCAGTGCTTTCTCCTTCAAAGCGCTGCTTCTCTCTGGCAGGCTTTGAAGGGGAAAGTGGCGCTTCTCTCTGACCGCTGGCTGTGTGGCTGCCCTTGATCCTTTTGAGTCCTCCGGCTCGTGCTTGGAGGGCCACATTCTGAAAGAGGTTCTAGAGCTGCAGGCCAGGGTCCTGGGGTCCCCTTAGCCCAGGGCCCTGCAGCCCCTGCAGCCCCTACGTTCCGGGTGGCCCTGCCTGCTGTGGGGGGGGGAGGAGGAGGGCAGCTTCCCTGCTCGCTTGCTTGCTCCCTTCCTCCCAGAAAGTCCTAAGTGCCACCAAACAGCTGTTTAGCAGCAGGGGAAGCACTGGGAGGGAGGGAGGAAGGGAGAGGGAGGAGGCGAAGAAGTGGAACTTGTGCAATGCTCCCTTGTAAAGTCAGCCAAAGGGCGATATAAGGGAGTATTGCACAACTTTAAACGAGTATGTTCCCTATTGGAGAACTGACGTAACTTCAAAACAACATTAAGAGGGAGGACGTTAAGTGAGGAGTTACTGTACCCCATTTATGCGCAGAAAATCCTGTCTCCCTCTGGAGCCTGGATCAAGCATATATAGTAGCCTGACAGGAATTTACATGTACGTGTATTAATTCTTTACGTCAGTTTAGAGGCCTGAGTTTTTGATTTAATATCAAAGAAAGCAAGAAAGAAAGCAAGAAAGAAAAAGATATTTCTCTTGGCCTGTGCACATATATCTTATGTGCTAATTGTTATAAAATTTGCAGATGACACCAACAGAAAAGACAGACATGGACAATTTCGGCAGTACAATTTTAGTTTCCATTCCTAATGACCTGTCAGGAAGCAAACTACTGCTTCCAGGGAGCAAGGGAAGAGCAGAGACGAGGGAACTGTACCTTTCTGAGTCAGAAACCCATTCCTTGACTGATCCTGGGGCAGTGTAGCAGAGACCCACCACCTCTCTGAAGAAACACAGGAGCAGGAAGCTTGTATGCCAAGGCATCAATGAGAACTCTTGGCCCACCTATCTATTTACCTTCCCTTCTTCACTAATTTGAGGTCATCAAACTGAAACATTCATATTACAGGAGATGAAGCGTGAGTATTGGCAGATTTACCCCGATGTCACCAGGGTCCCAGTATGAAGTAACCTGAACAACTGACATGACCATGAATAAAATTTATTCCTAATTGGGTTATTTTATAACATTTTTCTTAAACTAGAGCTTCATTAACACCTAATGTCTTCACATGTAACATACACAAATATTTTAAATGAGTTCCAACATAAAAGAAAGTATGAAGAATATGTTTTAGTCCAGTTTTAAGATCATTCGGGACAAAACTAGAGATGACAAATTTCTTAAGGATCTTATTTTAATTCTTTTATTCTCATGAACTAATTAAAATATTTACTTGCAAATTCATTCACTCTCAAAGAGAATAATCCAAATGCAAGGAGGATGCATAGGTTTCTTCAGACATGAATGTGGGTCTGAGGGTGCAGTGAATATCTAAGGATATGGCTTGGTGTCCTAATTTCCCTCCAAAATGAGTAAGATGGCTGCAGGTAGGCACCACCCAGACTCTACACTTGGATTCAGGAAGTTCTGATCCTGAGAATCATGCTGTATTCATTTAAAAAATAAAAAAAATTAAGGAGAATTTTTCTCAAGGCTTTCTTTACTTCCTTGTTTCTCAGACTGTATATGAGGGGGTTGAGCAATGGTGTCAGGACTCCATAGAAGAAAGAGAACACTTTGTTGAGGTCCCTCAATGCATCAGAGTCTGAGACCAAATACACCATGATGAGAGTCCCATAGAAAATTGTCACCACAATGAGGTGAGAGGAGCAGGTGGAAAAAGCCTTTTGCCTCCCAGTGGTGGATGGGATTTGCAGGATGGTGGAGATGATATAAACATAGGATGCCACCGTCAATAGAAATGGAGGCAAGGTAAATATGGAGGATGATATGAAACTAGCAACTTCCACCATGTGGGAGTCAGTGCAGGAGAGTTTTATTATTGGAAGAAAATCACAAAAGAAATGGTCAATTTCATTGAAGCCACAGAATGTTAATTGTGACATCATAAATATAAAGATGGAAACAGACATAAGTCCATCTATCCACAATCCAACTACTAGTTGGAGGCACAACCTGTCATTCATAAGTGCTGCGTAATGCAGAGGTTTGCATATTGCTAAATACCGATCATAGGACATCACAGATAAAAGCAAACACTCTGTCCCTGCCAGAGAACCAAAGACATATAATTGTGCAATGCAGCTAGTAACAGAAATGGTTCTGTTCCCAGTCAGGAGACCGGCCAGCACCCTGGGCAGAATGGTAGAGGTGTAGCAGGCCTCGAAGCAGGACAAGTTCTCCAGGAAGAAATGCATGGGGGTGTGAAGGTGCTGATCAATCACAACTAGCACAATGATGAGGATGTTCCCGGCCACAGTCACAGTGTAGATCACTAAAAATATCAGGAAAAGAAGAATATGAAGTTTAGGGAGATCCCCAAATCCCGGAGGATGAATTCCGTGATGTTCATTTGATTTCTCTCATGTATGTTTGTCATCAATTTCATCTAGAGGAAATAAAATAAATTTGGAATTGAGAATCTAAAGTCCATTATAAAACAGTCATATTTTCAATACTGGCTTCTCCCTGCATGTAGCCATCCCAACAGTTGAGTCAAGAATCCAGATGGTGTTGGCATTTGGGGTAAAAGTTTTAAAAAAAGGCCAATGTTAATTGATATTTGAAATGTAACTACTGCCCGGTATCTCTATGGTTGAACACATCTCACCGTCAGCTTCCTGAAGATGTCTGTATATTACTATAGCCACAACGTCTAAGGTTATCATTGTAGTTTAAGGGGAATTAAATGTCACTCCATTGGCTTCATACAGAAACCTCAGAATAATCCTGTTGCTGGGCTGATACTTCATTTACACATATTTGTACTACAGAGTCCATCTTCCCCTGAGATATCATGTGAAAGAACCTAGGATGGATAGTTAGTTAAAGGAGATCTGCAAATGCTTCCTTTGCTACGGTTTCTGTGACATTTTGGGGAACTTGTCTTTGTCCATTTTATCATTCCATTTAGTTTTGTAAATGTCATTTCTAACTGGAACCATCATCCTGAATGAGATTAACTCTTTTGTAGAAGGAAACATGGAATAGGTCATGGGGAAGTCATGCCTCGGTAGCAGTGACAATGGTATCAAGGGCCATCAACACTGAATGTCTCGCGCCTGGTGTAACAGTGGGAGTATTGAGAGATCTATGTCTCAGAACATTGGCCAGATATTGCTCATATCCAAGTGCATCAGCAACGCATGGGATTTAGAGGTTCGATCCAATCATAATAATCTGGTGTCTGTTTCAAGAAAGTAATTGATCGAGGATGTTATGTCTCAAGCTAGGTTTTCCCCTTGACAAATATTTGAAATTGGCCCAACAAATAAACCCATAGGGGATTCATTAATCCAAAGTGGTGAGTTTTCTGTCTGTTAGTTTGTTTGTTGTGTGCTTGCTGCTTCACTGACATTATAATGTGGTCTAGAGTTTTGTTGGTATTTTTTTCCTGGGGGGGTGGGGTCTGTGTGCTCAGCCTAGGTGCCTGCTAGACTTCCTAATGAGGCTTTGATCCCTACACCCTTCAGCTCCCATTAACCCTTAACCAGGAGGTGAAGCTATTCAGGGAGAACAGAGATTTAAAAAGCCAGCTCCTAAGTGATCAGAGGAGCTAGTGACCAGGATCAGCAAAGAGGGGAGGTTTGCAAGGGAGTTTAGAGAGGGAGTGGGAGAGCTACATACATAAGAACGGCCACACTGGGTCAGACCAAAGGTCCATCCAGCCCAGTATCCTGTCTACCAACAGTGGCCAATGCCAGGTGACCCAGAGGGAGTGAACCTAACAGGTAATGATCAAGTGATCTCTCTTCTGCCATCCATCTCCACCCTCTGACAAACAGAGATTAGGGAAACTCTTCCTTATCCATCCTAGCTAATAGCCATTAATGGACATAACCTCCATTAATTTTTCTAGCTCTCTTTTAAACCCTGTAATAGTCCTAGCCTTCACAACCTCCTCAGGCAAGGAGTTGACTGTGCAATGTGTGAAGAAGAACTTTCTTTTAATTGTTTTAAACCTGCTGCCCGTTAATTTCATTGGTGGCCCCAAGTTCTTATATTATGAGAACAAGTAAATAACTTTTCTTTATTCATTTTCTTCACACCACTCATGATTTTATATACCTCTATCATATCCCTGCCTTAGTGTCCTCTTTTTCAAGCTGAAAAGTCCTAGCCTCTTTAATATCTCCTCATATGGGACCTGTTCCAAACCCCTAATCATTTCAGTTGCTCTTTTCTAACCTTTTTCTAATGCCAGTACATCTTTTTTGAGATTAGGAGACCACATCTGTATGCAGTATTCAAAATGTGGGCATACCATGGATTTGTATAAGGGCAATATGATATTCTCCATCTTATTCTCTATCCCTTTTTTAATGATTCCTAACATGCTGATTGCTTTTTTGACTGCCACTGCACACCTGATAAGCATTCTCTAAAGTTAGGAAAATACGCCCTCCTCCATTCTTTCCACCCCACAAAACACAGAGAAACAATACTCAACAAAAAAGCTGAAACAGAAAAAAATAATGCAGGCAGAAGTCCAGCAGCAGAGTGGGGGCTATCCAGTTCATTGCACTGACTGCAGCATGTACCATTACCTGCATTGTGAGCAGATGGGGTACATGTGCATTCGGTGCAAGAAGCTTACAACCCTCAGAGACCAAATACAGGTTCTGGAGACTAGAGTGGCTGAACTGCAGGAGCTAAGGGAGATAGAGAGGTACAGGGCACAGCAGAGCAGTTCCACCTCCAGTCTGCCAGCCTCTGTGCTGTTGAGGAGAATGAAAGTCTTGGGGAAGGAGAACACCAAAATGGAACAGAGAGAAACTATCACATAGTTGGGACCCTCCCTCCATATGATGTCATGGCTTCTTCTTGCACTGACGATACCTGTCCTAGGGAGGGATACACACTCACTAAGAAGATCCAGGAGGATGCGACCATTAGAAACATAGATAGTTGGCTTTGTGATGACTGGGTGAACTACATGCTGAATTGCCCACCAGGTGCGAAGGCTGCAGATCTCTCAACACACCCAGACCGGTTTATATGCAATGCTGAAGAGGAGCCAGTGGTCATGGTAACACATAGGTGCCAATGACAAAGGAAAAGGTAGAAGAGAGTTACTGTGGGCCAAACTGAGGCAGATAATTTAAGAGATTAAAGGCCAGAACCTTCATGGTAGCATTCTCTGAAACATTTCCATTTCTTCCCGCAGGGCCAGTTAGATACGCAGAACTTCAAGATCTCTATGAGTGGATGAGATGATAGTATAGAGAGGAGTGGGTTAGATTTATTAGGAACTGGGGAGCTGTTTGGGGAAGAAGGAGATTATAGAGGAAGGATGGTGTCCACCTAAATCAAAATGGCACCGTATTGCTTGCATGTAAAATTAAAAATGTCATAAAAGAGTTTTTAAACTATGGGTTTGGGAAAATAAACAGGTGCATCACAGAAATTTGATGGAATTTTATAGTATAGGAATGGCAGAGTAGGTCATGCAATTGGGGGAATGGCACTATCTGTGAAAGAAAGTGTAGTAGAGTGAAATGTAGTCAAAAATCTTAAATGAATCAAACTGTACCGTAGAATCTGTATGGATAGAAACACTATGCTTGAATAATAAGAGTATAACAGTAGGGATATACTAATGACAGCCTAACCAAGATGGTGAATGTGAAATGCTCAGGAAGATTAGAGAAGCTATCAAAATAGAAAACTCAATAATAATGGGGGAACTGAACAAAAATGTGGATGCTGGTTAAAAGTAAATTAAAATGAACAGTCTCCAAAGTGAAACGCCTTTGATCTGCATGGAAACTTTTTCAAAACATCAAAATAGAGGCTTGAATTAAATACATACCCCAAATTAAAAAAAATAAAAAAATAAAACATAGTAAGAGGACCACAAAAAAGTGCCATCATTGCTAAACAATAAAGTAAAAGAAGCAATAGAGGCAAAGGTAATTTGTTGGGGAAGACTCAACATGTTTTTTTGTAAAGGGAAATCATGCCTCAGCAATCTACTAGAATTATTTGAGGGGGTCAATAAGCATGTGGACAAGGGGAATCCAGTGGATATAGTGAACTTAGATTTTCAGAAAGCCTTTGACAAGCTCCCTCATGAAAGGATCTTAAACAAAGTAAGCTGTCATGGGGTGAGAGGGGAGTTCTTCTTATGGGTCAGATACTGTTTAAAAGATTGGAAACAAATGGTAGGAATAAATGGCCAATTTTCAGAATTGAGAGAGGCAAACAATGGTGTTCCCCAGCACTGTGCACTGGGACCAGTACTATTCAACATATTCATAAATGATACAGAAAAGAGGTAAACAGTGAGATGGCAAAATTTGCAGATGAAACAAAACTACTTAAGATACTCAAATCCAAAGCAGACTGTGAAGAGCTACAGACGTCATAACCAATGGCCTTACTGGGTCAGACCAGAATTCCATGTAGCCTTATACCTATCTGCCAGAACTGGAAAGGACCTTGAAAAGTCATTGAGTCCAGCCCCCTCCCTTTACTAGTTAGACCAATTTTTGGCTCAGATCCCTAAGTAGCCCCTTCAAGGATTGAACTTACAACTCTGAGTTTAGGAGACCAATGCTCAAACCACTGAGCTATCCCTCTCCCCTTGCAGTCTGTCTTGTATCCTGTCTTCCTACAGTAGCCAATGTCAGGTACCCCAGAGGGAATGAACAGAACATGTAATCATCAAGTGATCCATCCTCTGTCACCCATTCCCAGCTTCTGGCAAACAGAGGCTAGGGACACCATCCCTGTCCATCCTGGCTAATAGCCATTGATTTTATCCATTAATTTATCTTGCTCTTTTTTGAATTTGAAAGGGATCTCATAAAACTGGGGGACTGGGCAACAAAATGTCAGCTGAAATTGATTGTTGATAAATACAAACTAATGCACATTGGATAATATCATCCCAGCTATACATACAAAATGGTGGCCTCTAACTTACTCAAAAAAAGATATCTTGGACTCACTGTGGATAGTTCTCTGAAAACATCCATTCAATGTGCAGTGCCAATCAAAAAAGCTAGGAAAATCTTGGAAATCATTAAGAAAGGGATGGATAATAAGACAGTAAATATCATATAGCCTCTGTATAAATCCATTGTACTCCCACATCTTGAATAGGCATGCAGATGTGGTCACCCCATCTCAAAAAAGATACCTTGGGACTGGAAAAGGTTCAGAAAAGGGCAACAAAAATGATTAGGGGTATGGAACAGCTGCAGTATGAGGCGAGATTAATAAGGCTGGGACGTTTCATCTTGGAAAAGAGACAACTAAGATGGGATGATAGAGATCTATAAAACATGAGTGCTGTGGAGAAAATAAATAAGGAAGTGTCATTTACTCCTTCTCATAACAACAGCAAATGAAATTAATAGACACCAGATTTAAAACAAATGAAAGGAAGTATTTTTTTCAGACAACACACAGTCAGCCTGTGCAACTCTTTGCCAGAGGATATTGTGAAGGCCAAGACTACAACAGAGTTCAAAAAAGAACTAGATAAGTTCATGGAGCATAGGTGCATCAATGGCTATTAACCAGGATGGGCAGGGATGATGTCCCTAGCCTTTGTTTGCCAGAAGTTGGGAATGGGTGGCAGGTAAGGATCTCTTAATGATTACCTGTTCTGTTCAGTCCCTCTGGTGCATTTGACAACTGGCAGAGAGACAGGATACTGGACTTATGAACCTTGATCTGACCCAGTATGGCTGTTCTTATGTGCTTATGTTCTATAAAAACTGGAATTAAATCTACTGGGCAAGAAGAGACAGGAGCATAAACTCATGTTGCAAGTGTAATTAGCAGGCCAACAAGAATTTGAAGAGCAGCTATCCAAAAGCTCAAAAAAAAATAGCAGCAAATTGTTTCTAAGTACATCAGAAGCAGGAAGTCTGCTAAACAATTAGTGGAATAACTGGACAATCAAGTGCTAAAAAAAGCACTAAAGGAAGATAAGGCCATTGTGGATAAACTAAATTAATTCCTTTCTTCAGTCCTTCATGGTAGAGGATGTGGAGGATATTTCCACACCTGAGGCCATTATTTTAGGTGATAAATCTGAGGAACTGTCCCAGATTGAGGTGTAACTTGAGGAGGTTTTGGAACAAAGTGATAAATTAAAAAATAATAAGTCAGAGGATAGCTAATATAACATATATACTTTTAAAAAGGCTCCAGAAGAGATCCTGGTAATTACAGGCTGGTAAGCCAAACTTCAGTATCAGGCAACTTGGTTGAAATTGTGGTAAAGAACAGAATGATCAGACACATAGATGAACATGATTTATTGGAGGAATGTCAGTATGCCTTTTTAAAGGGAAATCATGCCACAACAATCTATTAGATTTATTAGAATTCTTTGAGGAGGTCAACAAGCACGTGGAGAAAGGTGATACAGTAGATATACTGTACTTAGACATTCAGAAAGACTTTTAAAAGTTCCGTAACCAATGTAAGTGGTCCATGGGATAAGGGAGAAGGTCAGAGGATAGACTCTGAGACATAAGTCGTAGTATGAGAGACCTGCTTACAAAATGAGGCAAAACCAAGACTGATATTATAAAAGCACACATTCCTAAAAAGTGCTAAGTACAGAGTATTCATGCCAATTAGCACTCATCCCCTATTCATGAATCCAGAACCTTAAAAAATCTAGCCTACAGCTAGAACCCAATATTTCAGAATTCAAACAAAGACTTTGGAATAGCTAAACACACACAAAGAAGCAGACAACCCAATGCACACAGTTATAGAGGTGTGCATGCCCTAGTCAGGAGAATCTAGTAATTTTCCAGGGGGTGCAGGACTCAGGCCATGTCTACATCTAAAACTTTGCAGCGCTGGTTGTTATAGCTGTATTAGTACAGCTGTATAGGGCCAGTGCTGCAGAGTGTCCACACTTACAGCTAGCAGCGCTGCAAGTGTTGTTAGATGTGGCCACACTGCAGCGCTGTTGGGAGTGATGCATTGTGGGCGGCTATCCCACAGAGCACCTCGTCCCACAGCGGCGCTGGGGCTTATGGGAAGGGGAAGGAAGTGTGATTGTCCTTCCTGTTCCTGTTCCAACGGCCAGCGTTGCTTTGGTACACATGCGGAGCACTGTGGCAGCATTGTGACTCTACAGCGCTTTTTCTGCATTATCTTTCAAGAATGGATCCTCAGCTACTGAATACCTTACTAATGACTATTGCCAGCACATCTCGCCTGGCTGTGGATCTATTCCTTAAGCTGCTAAATGTGCGTGCGACTGACATTGAGGAGTCGGACGATGGTACTGAATCGCATCAATGTGCAGACAGTACATTGCTAGTGGCAATAACAGACGTGCTCTGCTCCGTGGACCGTCGCGTTTGGGCTCGGGAAACCAGCACTGAGTGGTGGGATCACATCGTCCTGCAATCATGGGATGACGAGCAGTGGCTGCAGAACTTTCGTATGAGGAAAGCCACTTTCATGGCACTTTGTGATGATCTCGCCCCCAACCTGCGGCGCATGAACACGAGGTTTAGAGATGCCCTTTCTGTGGAGAAGCGGGTGGCTATTGCAATCTGGAAGCTGGCAACTCCAGACTGTTTCCGATCGGTGGCGAACCAGTTCGGAGTGGGAAAGTCCACCGTTGGAATGGTGCTGATGCAAGTTTGCAGGGCCATTAATCGAACACTGACAAGAAGAACTGTGACTCTTGGGAATGTGCAGGACATTTTAGATGGCTTTGCAGAAATGGGGTTCCCTAACTGTGGAGGGGCAGTAGATGGGACGCATATTCCTATTATCTCTCCACCCCACCTGGCATCGAGTATATTAATCGCAAGGGGTACTTCTCCGTGTTCTGCAAGCGCTTGTGGATCCACCGTGGGCTTTCACTGACATTTACTCTGGATGGCCTGGAAAGGTGCACGATGCACGCATATTTAGGAACAGTGCCCTGTTCAGGAGGCTTAGGGCCGGGACCTTTTCCCCAGATCACAAGATAACAGTAGGGGACGTGGAAATGCCCATCGTGATTCTGGGAGACCCCGCTTACCCATTAATGCCATGGCTCATGAAACCATATACAGGGAAGCTTGAGAGGAGCAAGGAACGGTTCAACTACAGGTTGAGCCGCTGTAGAATGACTGTGGAGCGTGCTTTTGGGCCGTTTGAAAGCTCGCTGGCACAGTCTGTTCGGGAAGCTAGATTTGATGGAAAGCAGCATAACCGCTGTTATATCCGCGTGCTGCACCCTCCATAATATTTGTGAAGGGAAGGGTGAAAGGTTCAGTGAGGAATGGACCTCCGAGGTTAGACGTTTGGAGAATGAGTTTGCTCAGCCAGAGAGCAGGGCTAATAGGGAGGCCCAGGAAAGGGCTTCAGGGATTAGGGATGCTATAAGGGAGCAATTTGATGCTGAGAGCCAGCAGTAATGTTTGGTGCATGTGTTGTGCTTTGCTTTACCTTGCTGTGTATAATTTACCATTTCTATCACCAATAAAACATATGGAAAGAAATACAAACCAAAACCTTTTATTTGTCATACAGTAAAAAACATGTAAGGGGGTATGGGTGGCTCACAGTACATTCAGAGGTTTTACTATTTCCTATTTTACTCATTTGTCACTGTCTGATTCAACTCACCATTACTTTGCTGCAGAATGATGGGGGTGGAGTGCACTGGGTAAGAATTATACATATCTTGGTCAGTAGGTGATCTTATAGGTGTTGGTGGCAGCTGATGATAATAAGGTACTGGGTGCTGCATAAAGCTATTTTGAGGATACACAGGGGGACAAGGAACAGTGCTTTGGGAAGCCTGTGGGCTATCACAGTATATATTTGCCTGCATGGCAACAAGAGACTCAAAAGACTTGGTTTGGCAAGACAGGAGTCTCATCATCTGCCTCGCTATTCTTTTGGCAGACAATTCCTGTCTCCTGCTTTCAGTCAGCCTCCATTCATGTACAGTTTTTCTCCATTCCTCAGTCTTCCTACTTTCCCTGTTGTAGTGGTTCAGAACAGTCTTGATCAATTCCTCTTTTGATTTCCTAGGATTGCGCCTCAAATTCTGCAATCTACGTGAGGCCGGTGATACAGCTGCATTACTCGAGTTGCCTAGAAAAAATAGAGATAGAGACATGTAATACACAGGGGCATCATTGTTTATTATCAACTTTTGAAGGACATTTGAAACTGTAGGTAGCATCCCTCTCACATACCTCACATAACACTGTAGAGGTCAAGAAAGCTAACATGTCTAGCAATGGGGTGAGTACTTTTGCTTAAAATTCTCCCATGTTAGTGGGATGCCTTGGTTCCTGCTTGGAAGTGGGGCTGGGTGAGGAAAAAGTACCCCGCAGTACAGGGTTCCCGCTTGGAAGGGGGGGTGTGGGAAGGACAGAGCACACCGCAAGGCACGGTTCACGCTTGGAAGGGGGGCCGGGTGAGGAAAAAGCACCCCGCAGGGCACGGTTCACGCTTGGAAGGGGGGCCGGGTGAGGAAAAAGCACCCCGCAGGACAGGGTTCCCGCTTGGAAGGGGGGCCGGGTGAGGAAAAAGCACCCCACAGGACAGGGTTCCCGCTTGGAAGGGGGGCCGGGTGAGGAAAAAGCACCCCGCAGGGCACGGTTCACGCTTTGAAGGGGGTCCGGGTGAGGAAAAAGCACCCCGCAGGACAGGGTTCCCGCTTGGAAGGGGCGGTGGGGGAAGGACAGAGCACACTGCAGGGCACGGTTCACGCTTGGAAGGGGGGCTGGGTGAGGAAAAAGCACACCGCCTGGATGCCTACGTGCTGGGAAGGGCGGGGGGGGGGGGTGGATTGGGACAGAGGAAACAGAGCGCCTTGCGCTGGGGAGCCGTGATTCTAGCTCCCTGCCCTAAATTATCCCTAAACTATCCACAGGCTTACATAATGCCAGACATATCACTGCTGCGTGTTACCAAGGAAGAGAGGGAGGGTCTTCTACAGGAATGCAGATACCGCCCTGGCCCCTATGCAGCTCGCCTATGTGCGGCCATGGTCCCCCCACCCCTCGCTGCACAGTGGATCGGACGAGTTAGCCTGACCGGGACAGGGACCACGGTGGCTCTCCCTATAAACTTGATAAAGCACATTGCCCAAGATCTAGCTGCAACTTTTCAAGAGATTAGTCAGGCAGATTACACAGATGTCATAGATCACATCAATGGGCTATTCCACGTTTAGGCATGCATGCAGTCAGCCATAACGAAAATCCTGCTATCACAAAGCATTGCAATCTACTTACCACGAGCACGATCCTCAGCTTCCTCATCAACGTCCGCTTCCAGCTGCTGCGACTGGCTAGTCTCCTCAGAGCTGGAGAAGAGCTCCTGGCTTCCTGTGTCCTGAGACTCCGGGGTGTCCCCCTCAACGCCAGTAGCATCACTGTATTCATCCTCTACACCATCCCCCACTTCTCCCTGTTCTGAACTCTCCATCGTGCTCCTAGGATTCACGGTGGGGTCACACCCAAGAATGGCATCCAGCTCCTTGTAAAACCTGCAGGTTCTGGGGGCTGCTCCTGAGCGTCGGTTTCCCTCACGGGCTTTGCAGTATGCACTCCTCATCTCCTTAATTTTTACTCTGCATTGCAAGGCGTCCCGTTCGTGGCCCCTTCTCATCATGGACTGCGATATCTGACCATAGGTATCATAGTTTCTCCTTCTGGAGCGCAGCTGTGTTTGAACAGCCTCATCTCCCCACACACTAATTAGATCCTGCAGCTCTGCATTGGTCCATGCTGGGGCTCGTTTGTTGCGTGAAGGCATGGTCGCTGAATGATTGATTGATTAATTGCACTCCACGCCTGACTGAGCAAGCAGGAAGGTGATTTTTGAAATTTCCCGGGGCATTTAAAGGAGGGGTCAGGTGAGCACAGGGCAGAGGAGTTTTCTTGATTACCAGAGAGGTATCCTCAGGTATGCTGGGATACCTGCTTATTCCACGGAGGTCAAGAAAAGCGCTGGTAAGTGTCTACATTGGATTACCAGCACTGGATCACCAGCGCTGGATCCTCTACACCCGAGACAAAACGGGAGTACGGCCAGCGCTGCAAACAGGGAGTTGCAGCGCTGGTGATGCCCTGCAGATATGTACACCTTCAAAGTTGCAGCGCTGTAACTCCCTCACCAGCGCTGCAACTTTCTGATGTAGACAAGCCCTCAGATACAGAGGGAACATGAAATACAGAGCCTGGGGCCACCCAGAAGATAATTAACCCATCTTAGAATTTTGATCAAATGCAGAATGCAGAAGCTGAGGATTGTGAAAGGCTGAAAGTCATTTCAATGGGACATATTCACCCAATTGCCATAGAGAGAAATTTTCAGTGGAAAAAATGGGGCAAATGGGTTGAAAGTCTAACCTTTCTCTGTGACTGACTTGGTGACAGTTCATACAGAGAAGTTTCCAGTATTGTGACTGTGTTTCATTCTGTATCATATTAAGACTGAAAATCAAAATGGAGTTGTACAAAAGGTGGACACATGGACAAATAGATAAGGATGACCAGAAAAGTATACAACAAGGATGTAGGAGCACATTCTAAAAGGCTAAGGTACAAGATGACTTGCACCTAGCAATGGACATAAAAGGCAATAAGAAGTGGAATTATAAGTACATTAGCAGCAAGAAGAAAAAAATGAAAGAGCAGTCAACTACGTAGTAGGGGACATGAGCTTATAAAGAATGACATCAAGAAGGCTGACAAATCTGCACAACCACCATCCCAATAAAACAACTTTCACATACAATAACCCGAAACACACATAGCCTCTCACTGCAGCACACACCCACACAAATCAACCCAAATCTGCCAGCATAACAGGACCCTCACAGAAATCATCACAACCACTCACACTGCAACTCAACCAGAATACAAAATAAATGTAATCACACATAGCTCACAACCAAAACACAAATCCCTTCTTTACCACATGCAAAAATCAATACAAATGTTTCAGTTCAACACATTCTACATATAAATCAATACAAACAAATACACAACTTCACCAGCACACACAATAACTCTGAACACCAGACTGGCTATTGAGTCTGTATCACGTGACGCAAAGAGTTATAAGAGTGGTTCAGAACTCTTTTTCTTCAGCATATCTTCAGGTTCCATTTTCAGTGGGATTCATGGTCTGTTGTTGGCCAGTTTTTAAGTTCTCATCCATTTGGTGATTCTTTAATACAAATTGCCCTGGTGTGACAGCACAGGCTTCCATCTACTAGCAAATGAATAAGCCATCTGCTTGCAATCATAGAAGCCTACCACAGTGACCTGGCTGAGAGGGCAGCTAAAGAGTAGGTAACATTTGGAAGAAGAAGGTCCTCAGACAAATTTGGAAGAAATAGCTCTAACTTTTAAAAGACTTTGATTAATCACTAATTAATCACTAATGGTTGAAAATTGAGGTATCACCATTCTTTCCCCTCCATGCCAGCCTACCTCCCTCTTTTTGCCTCCATCAAAATCCTTTAACTTTCTGTTCTTTTTTTTTTGTCTTCTTTCTATTTTCTCAACAGTTTCATTTTCTGTGGGAAATCAATAAAACATAAATAAATCAAGAAATATAAAGAAATGTGCTCACTTAAAAGTTTATTACAATGCCTGGGTTAACATGGAAAATAAATGAAGATTTAAGCATTTTAAGGAGTTAATTGGGAAACAATTCCTCTCCCACTTACCACAGTATAGATTAGGAATAGCTGCACTGAAACCAAGGGAGACGCACTCCTTGAAAACTGGGGTAAGTGAGAGGAGAAGGACACCAAAAGAGAGGTGTCTTCTTCTTCTTCTATTGTTTAATGTCCCTCTATAAAGTCCTACCTAATGAACCTGCACAGACACAGATTATCAGTTTCACAGCACCATTCCCCATGTGCTGCATTACAATCACCTTTATATGCTTTGGTGCCCATATGGAAATTGTTCCCAAAGAGAATCTACTGTGGCAGTGCCAGACAACCGGAGCCACCTTTGTAACAAACAGAGAAGAGGTCAGCGTTCTGGAACAATACAAGGTTTTCTCCTACATCTGATAGAGGGATCGGTTTAGAATGGACAGTTTCAATCTGTGGGGGCTGGAAAAGCTGAGACTGAGCTGACAGGTCATCAGACAAAGCAGCGGAGAGGCCCGATACGATTGTGGTTCCCTAGGCATTGCTTTGCGGTGACTGAGCTGTAGAGTGGTGCCATAGTGCTGTTATGTGGTGAGAACATGTTGATGCAGCATCGGAATGAGGAGAGATGAATAAAACTGGAACTTTAGGCTTGGAAAAGAGATAACTAAGGGGGATATGATAGAGGTTTATAATATCATGACTGGTGTGGAGAAAATGAATAAGCAAGTGTTATTTACTCCCTTGCATAAAACAAGAACTAGGGGTCACCACATGAAATTAATAGGCATCAGCTTTAAAACAAACAAAAGGAAGTATTTTTTTCAATCTGTGGAACTCCTTGCCAGCGGATGTTGTGAAGGCCAAGACATAACAGAGTTAAAAAAAGAACTAGATAAGTTCATGAAGGATGGGTCCATCAATGGCTATTAGCCAGGATGGGCAGAGATGGTGTCTCTAGCCTCTGTTTGTCAGAAGCTGGGAATGGGTAACAGGGTGTGGATCACTTGATTATTACCTGTTCTGTTCATTCTCTCTGGGGCACCTGGCATTGGCCACTTTCAGAAACCAAGATACTGGGCTAGATGGATCTTTGGTCTGACTCAGTATGTCCGCTCTTATGTTCTTATGGTAATATTTTTTCAATATCCCGAAATTACTAAATCTCTTCTGCTTTCATATACATGATTTGTATGATTATGATTCCCTTGGGGCTTTTCTCTGATTCATCTCCTTCTTTTTAATATTTGTGTTCTGCATTTGCTTCTCAGAGTTCCTTCCATGTAAAGCCAATATAAACCTTTTGCCATCTGCTCATCACTGTCATAATTTGTATGTTCCTTGGCATTGTTATATCACATGATACCAAAGCTCAGAGTAGTCTCCAAACCATGACCTGTTATGTTTATTTCAGTTTTCTTTATTTTAATATAATATAAAATTCAAAACAAAACAAAACAAAAGATATAGTTGAAATAAAATGTTCTGCGATAATCAAGACAAAACACGAGAATAAAAAAGATTGCTCAAAAGTATTTTTGAGATTGACAATTTCCAACAAGCATTTGTGTTTCGATAGCACTGTATTTCCTGATGGAAAAGTGTTCCAGCCAAAGGATTTTTTAAAATCATTTCTTGTGAAGCTAATTGTCTTATTACCATGAGGAAGGTCACATTTAAATCATCATCCTGTTCTTCACTCCCTCCCAGCCCTACTTTCATGCTAAGCACTTATGCATAAAGAAGTGGGCCTGCACGAGGTCTGAGATGTCCTGTGCACTGGCCTCACCAGACATCATGGGCAAGCATAGGACATGGACTGCATATCTACAATGCCTGGATAGAGAAATGATAAGAACACACTGTCAGTGGATAGGAACCACAGGCACCATTCTAACATGACCATGGTTAGAAGTCAGGAGTCCCTGGCTTTCCATTCTGCCTTATGTCTCTGTTTTCACATTGGTTTGATGAAATTTTAGAAGCACACAGCATAATGAAGTTAAGTGTTATCGCTGGTCCTCCACTTCTGAGTCATGCAGGGTTCCAGGGAATTAATCCCCCAAAGCCCTTAAAGAATGGACATGTATAGATCTCTTCCTCAAAGCTATACCCCCTTGCTGCAACTTAAGACCACAATTAGCTATACACAGCTCATCTGAAGACAGCAACAGAGGGTTTGACCAATAGATAACGCTGAACAATCTATTCCCCTTATTGACCAGCAGAACTTTGAAGTTGGGTTAGGAAATACATTATAAATCAGGGATCATCTACAAACTCCACCCCAGGTAGATTAATTTACGTAATCATATTTTATTTATTTTACTTTTAAAATAAATGAAATTAAATTAAACACTGTACATCTCAAAGATAGCAATAACTCCTTCCTGCTTCAAAAGTGATTTAACTCTTGCCTCCTGATGCTAACTTTAAAGAAGGAAGATAGAGTATGCCAGTGAAGAGGATCTAATCTAGGAGCATTCCCATTGGAGAGGTACTATAATGTTTTGTAACTAATAGAGCTAATTCAAAAATTTTTGATGTAACACTTTCCTATTGGAAAATTATGTTTTTTTAAATGTCAGTGTTTCATAGGTATGTGTCTAGATTTTTGATGGGAAAATTTTGACATGATTTGGAATCAAAATGGAGTATTTTATTCAACTTTCTCATGCTATTTCATTCTAAATTGAATATTATATTTAAGGAGACCCAGGTCTGCATCTGCATCATCTCAGGACCTTCTGGCTGCTGTGTTCTATTGAGCGGTGACTCCAGTGCTGAATCCAGGTATAACCTGAGAAACAAAAAGCATCTGTGAAGAAAATTATAAGCAAAACATTTCAATTAGTCCCTCAACCTGGCATTAGTATGTCTCTCTCTCTCTCTTTGGAGGTACGTTGACACTGCGCACTTCTTTCAGCAGTATGTAGAGTAGATACATGGCTTGTTCCCCAGCATGGTTACACATAGCAGCGTAGATGGTCAGGCACTACATGGTCCTCTACTCACCCAAGCAGTGCCTCTCTCATCTGCAGGGCTTCTTTTAGCCAGATCGTGTCCCACTGCCTCCCTGCTGCCAGAGTCTTTCACTGCTGCTGAGCCTTTCACTTGCATTTTTGCCACCACACTGTGGAAACAGTCTTGTTTTTCACTGTGGTGTGTAGCTACACATACTCTACCTGTCACTGCAAGTGGTTTGCAATGTAGACGTACCAATGCGTGAATTTCTAACCACAATAAAGGTGTTATCTTGAAAGATGTATCTCTGACTTTAACTGGGTCCAGGGCCGGCTCCAGGCATCAGCTAAAGAAGCCAATACTAAGGGGAGGCCCTCCGGCCGCTATTGGGGTGGCAGGTTCTAGTCTTTGGTGGCAATTCAGAGGAGGGTCCATTACTCTCTCTTGGAGCGAAGCACCAGCCACCAAATTGCTGCTGAACAGTGGAGCGGTGCGATTGTGCTGCTGTGGTTTTTTGTTTTTTTTTGTGCTGCTTGGGGCAGCAGAAAATCTGGCGCTGACCCTGACTGGGTCCTGCACATCTTAACTTTAAAAATAGAGGTTGGGATTCACAAAGGGGTGCAAGGAAGTAAATTGACTAAACCCTACTGAAATCCAAGGGAGTTAGACAACTAGTCACATTAGGCACTTCAAAAAATCTCTGTATTTATTTTCACAGATGCTTAGGCTAGAAGAGATCATTGGGATCACCCAGTCTGTCTATCTGTATAACAGAACTTCCTCCAAAAACTGTTGATTGAATGAGAGCAGATCTTTTATAGAAATATCCCATATTGATTTAAAAATTGACAGTGATGGAGAATCCATCACAACCCTTGGTAAATTGTTCCAATGGCTAATTAGCCTCATTGTTAAAAAATTACACCAAATTTCCAGTCTGAATTTGCCTAACTTCAATTTTCAGCCATTGAATTATGAAAGTATTAGTCTTCTGGATCTGAAAACCCACACTGGAAACCCGCACCAATTTTTTTTTAGATTTCAAAATCTGGATGCAATTTTCCTAGCTCAGTTCCATCTCTAATGGAGGCCTGGTCTACACTACGCGTTTATACTGATTTTAGCAGCGTTAAACCAAATTAACCCAGCACCTGTCCACACAATGAAGCCCTTAATATCGATATAAAGGGCTCTTGATACCAATATCTGTAATCGTCCCCAATGAGGGGAGTAGCACTGAAATCAGTATTGCCATGTTGGATTAGGGTCAGTGTGGCTGCAATTCGATGGTATTGGCCTCCAGGTGCTATCCCACAGTGCACCATTGTGACTGCTCGGGACAGCAATCTGAACTTGGATGCACTGGCCAGGTAGACAGGAAAAGCCCCTCAAACTTTTGAATTTCATTTCCTGTTTGCCCAGCGTGGAGAGCTGATCAGCACAGGTGACCACACAGTGCTCATCATTGCAGGTAAACATGCAGTCTGAGAATAGAAAAAGAGCTCCAGCATGGACCATACAGGAGATACTGGACCTGATCACTATATGGGGAGATGATTGCATGCTAACAGAACTCTGTTCCAAAAGACGAAATGAAAAAACATTTGAAAAAATCTCCAAGGCTATGATGGAGAGAGGCCACACCAGGGACCTAGTACAGTGCTGTGTGAAAGTTAAGGAGCTTAGACAAACCTGCCAGAAAACCAAAGAAGCAAACAGAAGGTCCAGGGCAAGGCCACAGACATGCCACTTCTACGCCGAGCTGCATGCAATTCTAGGGGGGTCTGCCAGCACTACCCTACCCCTGACTGTGGATTCTGAGGCGGGGGCAATCTTAGCAATGCCTGAGGATTTTGTGGACAGGAAAGATGAGGAGGAGGAGGACGAGCTTGCAGAAAACACACAGCACTCAGTTCTCCCCAACAGCCAGGACCTTTTTCTGAGCCTGATGGAATTACCCTCCCAGCCTTCCCAGGCCATTATCCCAGACAATGAAGCCATGAAAGGGATCTCTGGTGAGTGTACCTTTGTAAATATAAAACATTGTTTAAAAGCAAGAGCTTTTTAATGATTAATTTACCCTGAGGACATGGGATGCATTCGTGGCCAGCACAGCTACTGGAAAAGTCTGTTAACGTGTCTGGGGATGGAGCGGGAAATCCTCCAGGGACATCTCCATGAAGCTGTCCTGGAGGTACTCCAAAAGCCTTTGCAGAAGGTTTCTGGGCAGCGCAGCTTTATTCCGTCCTCCATCGTAGGACACTTGACCACACCATGCATGTAGCAAGTAATCTGGTATCATTGCATGACAAAGCCTGGCAGCGTATCGTCCCGGTGTTTGCTGGCATTCAAGCAACATACGTTCTTTATCTCGCTATGTTATCCTCAGGAGAGTGAGATCGTTCATGGTAACCTGGTTGAAATACAGAAATTTAATTAAGGGGACAATGGTGGCCTTTCCTACTGGACTGTTTGCCTGTGGCTGAAAAAAAATCCTTCCCTGCCAAGCGGCGGGAGAAAGACGAGGGGCGATTGGCGCTGAGCTTTTTCTCGTTTGGCTATCAGGGGTCTTCCCTGAGATCAGCCACGTGGTAGAGGGCTTGGGGGGGTGGCTAGCAGGGATCTTCCCTGATACCAGCCACGCAGTGGGGGGAGGGGTAATATGATCATCTCAGAGAATTGGATGGAAGGGGTTGGTTTCTGCTGCTGCACGTTAACAGGAAAGATGCAGCACTCAACGGGCTTTGCTTGGTATTTGGGAAAGGAGGGCACTGGGTATATGAAGGCTTCAGAAGCCGAAAGACAGTGGCTTACCATGGCAGCATGCAAGCCGAATTCTGTTGCCCGGACCTGCATCTGTGATCTCTAACACCAAAGCCACAGGCACTCAATATTAAGATGCAAAATGCGACCTTTTACTGAAATTACATGTGCAATGTAATGTGAATAGTGTTGTTCACCGTGGGAGAGTATAACCATTGTTCTGTAAAATGTATCTTTTTAAATACTTCTCTCCCTTTTTTCCCTCCCTCCTGCAGCTGCAAATTTTTCAAGCCTCCTTACTCCGTTCTGAAGGCTATCTCAGATGAAGCGGCAGAAAAAAAAGACGAGAGACGAAATGTTCTCAGAAATCTTAAAAGTGACCCGTAATGAAAGAACTCATCTGAATGAGTGGAAGGACATGGTATCAAATTACAGGAAAGATGCCAATGAATGTGAGGACAAGAGGGTCGCTCGAGATGAGAGGTGGTGTCAGGAAGATCAGAGGTGTAGGCAGGAAGATCAGCGGTGTCTGGATGCAACGCTGGAGCTGCTGCGTGATCAAACTGACATGCTCTGGCATCTGGTGGAGCTTCAGGAATGGCAGCAGGATCACAGAGTGCCGCTGCAGCCCCTGTAAAACCACCCTCCCCCCTCACCATGTTCCATAGCCTCCTCACCAAGACATATAAGAACGCGTAGAGGGAGGCTCCGTGCATCCGCCCATTCCACCCCCCTGGCCAGCCCAACCAAAAGGCTGTCATTATTTTGAAAAGAAATGAGTGGCCTTTTCCTTCCCTCCTATCATCCTCCCAAACCCCACCCGGGATACCTTGTCAGTTCTCTCTCCTCTTTTTATAATGAATTAATAAAAAATACATGATTTTTAAATGATAGTGACTTTATTTCCTTAAGCAAGCTGTAATCGAAGGGGAGGGTGGGTTGTTTACAGGGAACGAGTCAATCAAGGGGGCGGGTTTTCATCAAGGAGAAACAAACACAACAGTCACACCGTACCCTGGACCATGATGAAACTGGTTTTGAAAGCTTCTCTGATGCACACTGCTTCCTGATGTGGTCTTCTAATCACCCTGGTGTCTGGCTGCGCATAATCAGCGGCCAGGTGATTTGCCTCAGCCTCCCACCCCGCCATAAAGGTCTTCCTCCTTACTCTCACAGAGATTGTGGACCACACAGCAAGCATCAATAACAATGGGGATATTGGTTTGGCTGAGGTTTGAGCAAGTCAGTAATATGCACCAGCATCCCTTTAAACGGCCAAATGCACATTCTACCACCATTCTGCACTTGGTCAGCCTGTAGTTGAACAGCTCCTTACTACTGTCCAGGCTGCCTGTGTATGACTTCATGAGCCATGGAATTAAGGGGTAGGCTGGGTCCCCAAGGATAACTACCGGCATTTCAACATCCCCAACTGTTATTTTCTGGTCTGGGAAGTAATTCCCTTGCTGCAGCCATTTAAACAGAGTAGAGTTCCTGAAGATGTGAGCATCATGAACCCTTACCGTCCATCCCACGTTCATGTTGGTGAAACATCCCTTGTGATCCACCAGTGTTTGCAGCACCATGGAAAAGTACCCCTTGTGATTTAAGTACTGGGTGCCCTGGTGCTCCGGTGCCAAGATAGGGATATGGGTTCCATCTATCACCCCACCACAGTTAGGGAATCCCATTGCAGCAAAGCCATCCACTATGACCTGCACATTTCCCAGAGTCACTACTTTTCGTAGCAGCAGCTTAGTGATTGCTTTGTCTACTTGCATCACAGCAGCCCCCACAGTAGATTTGCCCACTCCAAATTAATTCCCAACTGACTGGTAGCTGTCTGGCGTTGCAAGCTTCCAGAGAGCTATCGCCACTTGCTTCTCAACTGTGAGGGCTGCTCTCATTTTGGTATTCTGGCGTTTCAGGGCAGGGGAAAGCAAGTCACAAAATTCTATGAAAATGCCCTTATTCATGCGAAAGTTTCGCAGCCACTGGGAATCGTCCCACACCTGCAACACTATGCGGTTCCACTAGATTCTGCTTGTTTCCTGGGCCCAAAATTGGCGTTCAATGGCTAGAACCTGCCCCATTACCAGCAGGATCTCTAAAGTGCAGGGGCCCGCGGTTCAAGAGAATTCTGTGTTCATGTCCTCATCACGCTCATCGCCGCATGCCGTAGCCGCCTCCTCCTCACCTGGTTTTGCAGTTCCTGGTTCAGCATAGACTGCACGAGAATGCCCGAGGTGTTTACAACTTCCATGACTGCTGTCTTGAGCTGAACAGGCTCCATGCTTGCCATGGAAGGGCTCTGCACATTTCACCCAGGAAAAAAGGCATGAAACGGTTGTCTTCTGCTTTCACAGAGGGAGGGGTGAGGCTGTACCCAGAACCACCAGCGACAATGTTTTTTGCCCTATCAGGCACTGGGATCTCAACCCAGAATTTCAATGGGCAAGGGAGACTGCGGGAGCTATGGGATAGCTACCCACAGTGCAACACTCCGGAAATTGATACTTGCCTCGGTACATGGACGCACACTGCCGAATTAATGTGCTTAGTGTGGCAGCATGCACTCGACTTTATAAAATCTGTTTCCAAATCCCGGTTTCTGTAAAATCGGAATAGCCCCGTAATGTAGACATACCCTCAGATAGGATTTGATCCTATAGGCTTCACTAATTTTTACTTGATCTTTATACAGGCAAAACTCCTATAGACTCCAAGGAGATATTTGCCTGAGTACATCTAAAAATAACCTTGGATTTTAGCCTGTTAGGAGGTGGAGTACATAGAGAGAAAGAAAATACCTTCAGTAAAAAGGAGTCAGATGCCTCTTAAGCATTTTACTAGGATTTTCAAAGGAGCTTAAGAGAGTTAAGTGAGCAATGAAACTTTCTATGAGTGCAATAGCAACCTATTTTATTAGTGTTATAAATGCTCAATATAAAATCATAGAAGTGTGGGACTGGAAGGGACCTCTCAAGTTTGTGGTCTAACCACTGGGTGATGAGATGTTTTGATATAGGAGCTGCCTCACTCTTTCTTGTTGAAGCTGTTCCACTGTGGATAATAGAGACAATGGGTCCAAGAGACAGAGAGCATGAGAATGATTCTATAGCCTGGTGGTTAGAGCACTTACCTAGGAAGGGAGTGTCATGGGATCCCCCCCACAGGGTTCAGCCGGGGACTGTGGGACCACTTAATTCTCTCCAGCCTGGGCTGTCTATCACAATGCAGCAAACCCCTCCAGGCACTGTGATCACTCAGCACAACAGCATGTGAACCCCACACCCAGCTAGATTACATGAATGCTCCCAGAGCCGCTCATGAATCACACAGAGAAAGGCACCAGAGCCAAATCCCCCCAGTACTGTACCTCAGGAATATACCATCTTGCACTTCTCAAGATGGTCAGTACACATTTATTATTTGGTTCACCACTTCAACAATGGAAAGTGGACATACACCACCCTTTGTCAAACCTGAGCAGATTTGTCCCACACTTCATACTAACTCTCTAGTAAAGAAAGACAATTAAACAAACGTATTGACTATAAAAGATATATTTTAAGTGATATTAAATGATAGGCAAAAAGTCAGAGTTAGTTACCAAAAGAAAAGAAAATATAAGCATGCACTCTACAGTCTCAACCCTATCAGACTGGGCAACAGTCAGATTAAGCAGTTTTTCTTACGGTACTGGATATTGCAGTCCTTGATGTAAAGATTTGTACCTTAAATATGGGCCTCTGTTGGAGTCTCAAGTCTTGTTCCATGTCTTTGTTGCTTGCAGCATAGGTGAGTGAAGGAGAAAGGCTCAGCCTGTGGCCACTGTGTTCTGTTTTATAGCCTCAGTCCCATGTACTTGGGGAACACAAGTCCAGGCATGTCTGGGGGCATTGCTGAGTCTCCAGGCAAGGTTGAGCAATTCCCCTGGTTTGGCTTCATGCAAGTGGGTCATTGAATTTAGCTCCTTGGCTGGACAATGGTTGTTGATGGGTTGTTGTCACCCTGACCGGGAGTTGGTCACTTTCCTTGCTGTTGGTTCTTGGGAGCTAATATCTGGCTGATTCCCCAGTTTACACATGTTTTAGTGACAACCATATAACACAATTCTCATAACTTAATATGCATTAATGATAGACATATATGGATGGAGAAATGGTTTTCAACAGATCATAACCTTTTCCCTGATACTTCACAAGCCCTGCTTTATATGTTAGATCACATATAAAAATGAGGAATATGGGGGATTAAAGGGTGCTCTCCCATGGTAGAGAATGCCACAGGGAGTGGCCCAAAATCCTGTCCCCTTGATCTTTTGTTATTCAGCCCCAGTGGAATAGCTTCAGTAGTAGTCCCTGAGGGTGCTACATGTCTGAATATTCCATAAACCAGTGATTTCAACACTCCCCTGAAAGGGTGCAGATTTCTGCTGAAATACTTTCTTCCCCTCAGGGGGGACTTCAAGAGGGGGGTTTCTTGTATCCTAAGGTAGTGCTCTAATCACTGAGCTAAAAGTCATGGGTTCATTCCTCTTCCCCCGCACTCCGTCTTCTTCTAAAAAACACGTTAAGCTCCGAAATCAAAGAGAGGGTTCAGAGCTGAGCATCCCAAGCTAAGGTAGGTGCTGAACTCCCTGAGAGGGGTAGAGCTTAGGTCACAGTCCTCTTCTTGGCATCTCCCATGGTCTAGCTTGGCCAACTCCCAGGATGGGGTCTCTTCTATGGAGCCCATTCTTAGGTGTCTATTCCTGCCCTTTCATTGCATAGGGGCCTAGGCACCTCATTCAGGATTTGTGGATCCCAGTGATTTTCTAGGCACCTGCAATATATATCTCAGCATTGCAATGTCTAATGGCTGGTCTACACTCTTTGCTGCTTTTACAGATCCAGACTAACACGGCTACCCCTCTGATACTACACTGAAAAGGCACATCAACAGACATGTAGCTATGCTGACCTAACACCTGGTGTAGACAGCACTAGGTTAATGGAAGAATTCTTCCTAGCTTCTGCCTCTAGAGGAGGTAAATGACCTACAGAACCCCTCTCATTGCTGTAGTGAGCGTCTACACTGAAGCACTACAGCTGGGCCACTGTAACATTTTAAGCCTAGGCATAGCCTACATCCCTTTGTGAATTTAGGCCTTTGTGCTCCCACTTACTGTGGAAGAATCCGCTGGTGGTGGAACAAAGTGAGGCTATTACTAGCACTGAGGCACACAGGGTGAAAAATGATAAGCCATTCTAGTTTATTTGTTTAATATTCATCATGCAGAAGGAAAGAGGGTTGTATAGTGTTATTGTCGCATACAGCACAATGAAAACTATTTGGAAATTAAGAAATAAATCTTACCATTATAAATAACAGGCAAGATTCTAACAGTAACTGTGAAGTAATATCATCAGCTTCAGTAAAAACAATGAGGACTCCTTTTGGCACCTTAGAGACTAACGAATTTATTTTGGCATAAGCTTTCATGGAGTAGAACCCACTTCATCAGATGCATGGAGTGGAAAATACAGGAGCAGGTATAAATACATGAAAATATGTGATTTGCCTTACTAAGAGTCAGGTCAATCTAAGGAGACAATTCAATTGACAGCAGGATACCAAAGGAAAAAAAAAAAAAACTTCTGAAGTGGTAATGAGAGTGGCCCACTCCAGACAGTTGACAAGAGGTGTGAGTAATGGTAACGGGAAATTAGTATTGTGGAAATTAGGTTTAGGTTTTGTAACGACCCAACCACTCATAGTCTTTATTCAGGTCTAATCCCAAATAAATGTGTCAGTCTCTTAGAGCTAGTCTAAATAACAGGGAAAAATAGATCTCAGATATGCAACTTCAGCTACATGAATAACGTAGCTGAAGTCGAAGTATCTAAGATCAAATTACTCACCATCCTCATGGCGCGGGATCGATGTCCACACCTTCCCATGTCAACTCCGCAACTCTGTTCGGGTTGGTGGAGTTCCGGAATCGATATAAGTGCGTTTGGGGATAGATATATCCCATCCAGATGAGACGCGATATATCGATCTTCGAGCAATCGATTGCTACCAGCCAATATGGCGGGTAGTGAAGACGTAGCCTAAGGTGCCACAAGGACTCCTCATTATTTTTGCTGATACAGACTAATATGGCTACCACTCTAAAGCTTCATTCAAGTTACTCATCATTTACCAGGTGTGTATATAAAATTGAAAGATTTCTCACAGCTGGGCTCAAACCTCCTTTCTTCCTTTCCCTTTGTAAACTAGGAAATCCCACAGTGAAATCTTGCAAACACATTGGTTTGCTGGGCAGCTGTAATTTTATGATTCCTAACAGTGTAAATTTCTGTCTTAGTGTAGTGCCATGTGATCACTGACAAACCAACATGCACGTTTGTGTGTCTTACAAAATCTATCTATCTATCTATCTATCTATCTATCTATCTATCTATCTATCTATCTATCTAAAAAAGACTTGGCTCCCAGCTACCATATTATGCACCTGAAGCACAGGATCAGGCCTCACTGGGATTCACCAAACCTCCACTCAGTTGTCACTGGACCCTGTAGACATTTTTTCTCAGTTGACACCTAAGTTTTGGCAGTAAAAGTTCCCAAGGTGCTCTGGTGTAGGCACGGCTGCCCTGCTCTAGGCATACTGATGCCTAAGTCCCACAGCAGTGTGGGAATCGGGGGAAAACAGGCATTCTTCCACAAAGATCACCTGCGGGCCCACTGTTGTAGGCTGTAGACCTGGGGAACTGGAGCCTGGGTCTCTGAACTGAGAGCAATCAGGCTTCTCATAAGAAGATAAGAAGGTAAGAACAGCCATACTGTGTCAGACCACAAGTCCATCTAGCCCAGTATCCTGTCTTCTGATAGTGTTGAATGCCAGGTTCCCCAGAGGGAATGAACAGATAAGGTCATCACTGAATGATCCATTCCTTATTGCCCATTCCCAGTGTCTGGCAAAGAGAGGTTAGGGACATCTTTCCGGTCTTCCTGGCTAGTAGCTATTAATGAACCTATCCTCCAAAAATTTAGCTAGCTCTTTATTGAACCCCTTTTTGCCCTTTTTAGAACCTTTTCCAATTCCAATATATCTTTTTTTAAGATGTGGCTACCTCATCTCCATGCAGTATTCAAGGTGTGGGCGTACCATGGATTTATATAGAGGCAGTATGTTATTCTCTGGTTTTATTATCTATCCCTTTCTTAATGATTCCCAACATATTGTTTACTTTTTGGACTTAACTCTGCACATTGAGTGGATGCTTTCAGAGAACTATCAACAACGACTCCAAGATCTCTTTCTTGAATAGTAACAGATCATTTTGATGCCATCATTTTATATATATAGTTGGGATTAGGTTTTCCAATGTGCATTACTTTGCATTTATCAAAATTAAATTTCCTCTGCCATTTTGTTTCCCTGTCAACGTGTTTTAAGAGATCCTTTTGTAACTCTTCGCAGTCTGCCTGAAATTAACTATTTTGAGTAGTTTTGTATCATCTTCAAATTTTGGCACCTCACTGTTTACTCCTTTTTCCAGATCATTTATGAATATGATGACCAGGACTGGGCTCAGTACAGACCCCTGAGGGACACCACTATTTACCTCTCTGCATTCTGAAAACTGATCATTTATTCTGACCCTTTGTTTCCTATCTTTTAACCAGTTACTAATCCATGAAAGGATCTTTCCTTTTCAAGCTTGCTTTCTCTCTGTCTGGCCAAAATTGTCTTTAATCCACAGTGGAACATCTTGAACAGAAGGATTTAAGACTACCTTGCCTTCAGACTATCCCGCTGCCCAATGATGAGGGCACCCGCCACATAAATAGCAGATATGCTTCAAATCCTTTCTCCCCATGAGGCAAAGAGGGAAATTGACCTGTAGTTTTCTCTATCCCAGGTGAGTATGCTACCTACTGGGCTAACAGTTATGAGGGAGGCCATCTTCTTCCTTCTTGCATCACGGCTCAGGCTCCATTGGTGAGGTAGGCAGAGGAACAGCTATCTTTCACAGGTCAGGAATCACTCTGGGGTTTAGGAAGTCGGACACCAAGATGGTGGCTGCAGTGCACATGCCCCGAGCCTGAAACATAGGCACCTGAGGATATTTCATTGCAACAACTTAGGTGCCAAGGGAGTTTAGGGTGCTACAGGGTTTCACAGCAGCTAAACAAGAGTTTTGTGATTCCCAGGGGTGCCTAAATGTGGGATTGAGGCACCTCAAGTGGCAGATAGGTCCCTAAATCCCTTTGTGAATCCAAGCCAGGGAAATTAACTCCTTCTACTGCATTTAGGTTTGAAATAGTAAGAGTGCAGCTCAGGTCCAGGCTCAGATTTTCTGTCCTTCTTGAACACGAGCAAAACAGAGAAATGGTTTTAAAACTTCTTGGTGGAGGAGGAAACAATTTGCTGGATCTCTTCCCGAATCCTCTCCTTGTTGTTGAATATGTTCATCTTTGCTCTTTTAAGGAGTTCTTTGACATCATCCTCTTTGTAGGAAAAATGAAAGGTGGAATATCTCTCTCTGAAGTCATGTATTTTATCTAGAAATAAAAGGGGTGAGAAGTGCCAAAGAGAGAAAAACAGTGGTACTGTTTTAAACTTTTACAGATTCCAGAAGCATAGAATCCAGGTATCTAAAGAGGTAGGGGAACAACATGGCCAACTCCTGAGATTTTCATAGAATCATAGGAATGTCATGCTGAAAGGACCTCGAGAGATCACTAAGTCCAGCTTCCTGTGCTGAGGCAGGACCAAGTGAACCTACATCATCCTTGACAGGTGTTTGTCCAAGCTGCTCCTAAAATCTTCTGATGGTGATCCCACTACATCCCTTGGAAGCTATTCCAGAGTGTAACTACCTTTAGCCTTAGAAAGGTTTTTTTTCTTAAAAAATACCATGTGACCAGATAACTAGCGAAGTTATCATAGACAATAAAGGGGAAGGGATTCAGATCTGGATAAGTAAAGACAAGTCACAGATTTTCTGGCAAATTTGAATGTATTAAAATCAGCAGGGCCTATTACTATTCACCCAAGGGCACTGAAGGAATTAGCTGAAGAAAACTTCGAGCCACTAGCAACAATATTTACAAACTAATGCAGGGTTTCTTAAACAGGGGTCACTGCTTTTGTCTGGAAAGTCCCTGGCGGGCCAGGACAGTGCGTTTACCTGCCCCGCCCGCAGGTCCCGCCAATTGCAGCTCCCACTGGCTGCGGATCACTGCTATGGGCCAATGGGAGCTGCTGGAAGCAGGGCAGGCTGAGGGACTTACTGGCCGCCGCTTCCAGCAGCTCCCATTGGCCCGGAGCAGCGATCCGCGGCCAATGGGAGCCGCAATTGGCTGAACTTGAAGATGAGGCAGGTAAACATACTGGTCCAGCCCCCAGGGGCTTTCCCTACACAAACGGCGACTCCTGTTTGAGAAACTCTGAACTAATGGATAACAGGAGAGGTCCCAGAAGACTGTAGGAGGGCTAACCTAGTGCCCATCTTTAAGAGGAGAAAAAAGGAAGAGCCAGGCAACTATAGACCAGTCAGCCTGACTTTGATGCTTGGGAAGCTACTAGAGCAATGTATACCTGGAGGACAAAGAGCACTAGCAGACAGCCTAGGCTTATCAAGAACAAATAATGCCAAACTAGTTTGATTTCCTTCTTTGACAGGGTAACTGATTTGGTGGATGGGGAAATGCGGTGGACATAATATACCTGGATTTCAGCAAGACTTTTGACACCGTCCCACATAACATTCTGATAAGTAAGCGGAAGAAATGCAGGCTTGACAGAACTACCATTAAGTGGATACATAATTGGTTAAACAACGAGAAATAAGGAATAACTATTAATGGAATAGTGTTGGATCGGAGGGAGACCTTCAGTGGGGTTCCACAGTGATCTGTTCTAGGTCTGATGTTGTTTAACATCTTTATTAATGACCAGGATGTAGGAAGAAAGAGCATACTGATGAAGTTTGCAGATGACGCAAAGCTAGGGAGGTTGCCAAAACATTGGAGTATAGAGATAAAATTTAGAGTGATCTAGACAAATTGGAGCACTGGATTATAGGCAACAAAAATAAATTAAACATAGACAGTTGTAAGGTGCTACACGTAGGGAGGAAAAACTAAAAGAACAAGTACAGAATGAGGGGCAAATATGGGAGTTGTGGTGGATCACAACCTCAACATGAGTCAGTAATGTGATGCTGTTGCAAAATAAGCAAATGCAATTTTAGTTTGCATTAACAGAGGCACAGCATGCAAATCAGAGGTGATAGTGCCGCTCTGCTTGGTGCTGGGTAGGTCTCAGCTGGAGCATTGTGTCCAGTTTTGGTCACCAATGTATAGAAGGGATATAGAGAAACTGGAAATGATCCATAGGTGACTGACAAAGATGATCAAAGGGATGGAATGCATGCCGTACGAGCAAAGGCTGAAGGAGCTCGGTATGTTTAGTTTGGAAAAGAGGAGATTAAGGGGAGACAAGATGGGACATGACAAGAGGCAATGGGTTCAAACTACAGTAGAGCATTTTTAGATTAAATCTCAGGAAAATCTTTCTAACAGTATGAAGAGTAGGATAATGGAACAGACTGCTTAAGGAGGTCATGGAAGCTCCTTCCCTGGAGGTTCTCAAAAGGAGGCGGATAGACATCTACCTGGGTTGGTTTAGACACATCAACTCCTGCATTTTGGCAGGAGTTTAGACTAAAATCATAGAATATCATGGTTGGAAGGGATCTCAAGAGGTCATCTAGTCCAACCCCCTGCTCAAACCAGGACCAATTCCCAACTAAATCATCTCAGCCAGGGCTTTGTCAAGCCTGACCTTAAAAACCTCTAAGGAAGGAGATTCCGCCCCCTCCCTAGGTAATCCATTCCAGTGCTTCACGACCCTCCTAGTAAAAAAGTTTTTCTTAATATCCAACCTAAACCTCCCCCACTGCAACTTGAGACCATTACTCCTTGTTCTGTCATCTGGTACCGCTGACAATAGTCTAGATCCATTCTCTTTGGAACCCCCTTTCAGGTAGTTGAAAACAGCTATCAAATCCCCTCTCTTTCTTCTCTTCTGCAGACTAAACAATCTCAGTTCCCTCAGCCTCTCCTCATAAGTCATGTGCTCCATAATCATTTTTGCTACTCTCTCCTGGACTCTTTCCAATTTTTTCACATCCTTCTTGTAGTGCGGTGCACAAAACTGGACACAGTACTCCAGATGAGGTATCACCAATACCAAATAGAGGGGAATGATCATGTCCCTCGATCTGCTGGCAATGCCCCTACTTATACATCCCAAAATGCTGTTAGCCTTCTTGGTAACAGGGCACACTCTTGACTCATATAGATGACCATTGTGGTCCCTTCTAACCCTACGATTCTATTATTCTAATAGCAAAGCTAAATCTCCTTTGCTGCAGATTAAGCCCATGACTTCTTGTCCTATCTTCAGTGGACATAGAGAAATATTGATCACCTTCCTATTTATAAGAGCCCTTAACATATTTTAAGACTGTTGTCAGGTCCCCCTTCAGTCTGATTGTGAGTCTCACAATATTTCTTTTTCTTTTTCTTGAAGCTTCAGCTCCTGCAGACAAGGGGTTATATGAGGATCTCAGCTTATATTTATATTTTTAAAAGTAAGTTTCCAGGCTATAGGTTTCAGAGTAAAACCTGACATTGTGACACTAATGCCCTGTGAAGACTCAGAAACCAGCAAACAAATCGAAATGACAAAACACTCATTGTTTTGTTAAAAAATTCATGATTTTAAGCTCATCTCATGCCTCCAATGCAGTCAGTCTATCTGTCGATCTATCTATCGATCTATCTATCCCTATACACTGGTATGATGCGGTCTGTAGACCTCACAGGCCCTGAAAAATTTAATGTGGACCAATGATGTTACTTGGCTGCACCTGGAGGCAGAGTCAAACTTAACTGAAGGTGAGTCCCAGCTGGGCAGAGAGCTGGGAGGCAGGAGATTCAGAGAAGAAGGGGGCTGCAAGGAGGACCTCTCTCTGTGATAGGCAGTGGAGAGACACGGAAGAGAGTTGGCCCATGGGACTGTCCCAAGTGTGGAAATCTGGCAAGAGGTTATGAGAGAAAGCAGCCACTGGAACAGAGCAGGCTCCAGTACTAAGCCCTGATCAAAGGGCAGGATTTGGAGAACCAGGGAGAGAGCCGTGGAAGTTGCTCAGCAGAGGAACAAAGCAACAGGGACAGATAAGAGGCCAAGCCTGAGGAGGGTGGAAATTGGTTTGAGTTTATCCTTTTATCTTGGGATTTTTGTGAGAGGATTCCAAGGGAGATCCCAGGCCCTGAAAGAAGGCTGAACCTAGAAAGGTTGTGGAGGGAGAAGGCAGGTGAAAGGCCACCGTAAAAAGAAACCCAGGGAGGCAACAGCAGCAGAAGCCTGAAGAATCAGACCTAGAGTTGCCAACTTTCTAATCGCACAAAACTGAACATTTCTGCCCCTCCCCTTCCCTGGGGCCCCAGCCCTTCATTGTAACCCTGCCCCCACTTGCTCCATCCTCCCTCCCTCTGTCACTTCCTCTCCTCCACCCTCACTCACATTCACCAGGCTGGGGCAGGGGGTTGGGTGGTTGGAGGGGGACGAGGGCTGTGGGTGAGAGCTTTGGGTATGAGCTCTGAGGTGGGGTCAAGACTGAGGGATTTGGGGTGTGGGAAGGGATTCTAGCCTGGGGAAGGGTGTCGGGGTGCAAGGGTGCAGGGGTGGGTACCACCTCTGGTCTGGGTGTGCGGGCTCCGGGTGGGGACAGAAATGAGGGGCTCGGGGTGTGGGAGAGAGCACAGGGCTGGGGCAGGGAATTGGGGCATGAGGGGGTGAGGACTCCAGGTGGGGGGTGGAGGCTCCGGGGTGGGGCTGGGGATGAAGAGTTTGGTGTGGAGGAAGGGATTCTGGGCTGGGGCTGAGGAGTTCAGAGTGCAGGAGGTGTGAGGGCTCTGGCTGGGGGTATGGGCTTCAGGGTAGGGCCAGAGATAAGAAGTTTGGGGTACAGGAGGGGACTGGGGCAGGGTGTTGGGATGTTGGGGAAGATGTGAGCTCTGGTATGGAGTTTGGGTGCTGGAGGAGACTCTGGGCTGGGCCAGGTAGTTGGGATGCAGGAGAGGCTTTAGGGTGCGGGGTCCCATAGGCACTTACCTGGGCTCCCGGGAATTGGCCGCCAGGTCCCTGCCTCTTCTAGATCCACAGGCAGCCAGGGCGGCTTCATGCGCTGCCCTTGCACATGCAGGCACTGCCCTCGCACATGCAGGCGCTGCCCTCGCAGCTCCCACTGGTCATGGTTCCCAGACCTGGCCCTCGAAACAGGGATAGCATGTGGAGCTGGCCCTCGAAACAGGGGCAGCATTGGAGCCTCCCTGGCCACCTTGCGTCTAGGGGCTGCAGTGACCTGGCAGCCGCTTCTGGGAGCCACACGGAGCTAGGGCAGACAGGGAGCCTGCCTTAGCCCTGGGCCCCCTGCTGTGCTGCCAACTAGAGCTGCCAGGGTCCCACTTCAACTGAGCATTCCAGTGGAAAACCGGACACCTAGCAACCCTGAACAGAACTTATCTATTGGCTATAGGGCAAGTGGCATGAGAGGGCCAGGGTTCCCCTACCAGACACTGGAGAAAGTGGCTTAAAGTCATTGAGAAGGGGACAAGGATGACTGGAAGCCGGGGGAAAAGTTGACCAAGATCCCTAGGACTCAGATTTGGTGCCAGAGATGTGATATCAGAACAATTGCATTTTATTTGTGGGACCCTTGTACCTGAAAGGGGTGGATTTACATTGTGACCTGGCTGGAGGGACATGTCCTGGGAAAAGATGGTCCACCAGCATAGGCGCCAACTCCGTTGGTACTCCGGGTCTGGAGCACTCATGAGGAAAAATGTACAGGGTGCTCCACAGCCACCATCAGCCAAGCTCCCCCGTCCTTGCCTCCTTCTCCTCCTGCACCAAGCATGCCGCATTTCCGCTCCCCCATCTCAGCACTTCCCCCCAACCTAACAGCTGTTTGGCGGCACTTAGGACTTTCTGGGAGGGAGGGAGAAGAGCAGGGATGTGGCACACTCAGAGGAGAAGATGTAGAACAGGTAGGGGAGGGACGGGGACTTGGGAGAAGGGGGTGGAATTGGAGGGCGAGGTGGGTACAGGGTCGAGCACCAACCAGGCAGAGGGGAAGTCAGTGCCTATGTCCACCAGAGCGGCCATCAGCTGGGGGCTATTGATGGGGAGAGAGCTGCTATGTCACCTTTGGCCACAAGGAGGTGCTCTACTGGGGAGTTCTCCTTTCCAACTCTTTCAGTTTATCTATTTTATTTCCCTTCCCTTTGAAAACTAGGGGAAATGCAGAGTAATCTGTCAGCTGCCTTTGTTTGCTGGGCAGCTGTAAGGTTGATGGGAGATTCTTTTGAGCAGCTCAGCTAACAAGTAGCAGATGAAATTCCTTCTTCCCCTCAGGCAAAGTGGGGACTTGAACCATGGCCATCCACATCCTCAGTGATTGCTGTAACCCCCGCGCTAATAGTCATGAGAGAGGGCCTCCCTCCCCTGCATTTGTTGGAGCACACGTGTAGGGCCCGATCCAGCAGGCACCAGAGGCTTCTGGAGGCCTGGGACTGGGCTGCAGTGAATATGTCCAGAGACTGAAACAGGCACTGAGAGAACTTTCCTGCAAAAAACTTAAGCATTGAGCAAATTTAGGTGCCTAAGGTGTCTGGTAGCAGTGGGGCAGGGGTTTTGTGATTCCCAGTGAGGCCCTATCCTAACATTTCATTGGGTAAACCGGCAATGAGGTGCTTAAGTCTCTTTATGAATCTAGCCTATAGAGTTTTAGAAGAGGTGTACAATTAAGTTACCTGGAGAGTTTTCCTTGTTGAAGAGTGGGAAGTGCATGACGGTGGGAACGTGCTTCCCTTTGAAGACGTAGCAACTGGAAGGGCTATCTGTGTCTTTCAGCTTTTCTGGGTCTATTTTGGGAAATGGGATGTGATTTGCCTCACAGTACTTGGCAGTTTTCTTGATGGTCTGGGAAGGAGGGAAAAGTGATTTTAAAATAAATAAATAAATAACCATCTCCACTAATAAATGTGATGCCACTAATATGTCCAGACTAGAGAGTTAAAAATATGCCTAACCTATGGGATGGAAACATTCCAAAGAGCCTTTAAGGAACGGACAAATAGAGGGCCTTCAATGGAAACCACACATGACCCTGTTCCTATGTCTGTGTAGGCAAAATCTTTGTGTAACAATGCAAAGTCTGTGGCTGAGCTTTTCAAAACCTCCTAAGAGCTATAGATGCACATTGACATTAGCCCCTTAAGTGGTCTTGAAAACCTCAGCCCAAGGTAACAAGCAGGAATTCAACCCAGATATTCAGCTTCAAAAGCAACAGTGGTGTTATATTTTTGTTTGTTTTTACAACTTCAAAAAAATCTCTATCTGTGGCCACTAGAGGGAGACAATATTACATAGGAAACATTGGCGATATGTGAGGCTGAGTTTAGTGAGCTTGCAAAGTTCTAACTGACTTACTGGAACTCAGTTCACATTTCTGCTGACCCCATCTGCTCCTGCTAGAGCACTCTTGTTTCTGTAGGTACCAACAGAAATAAGAAGTGCTCAAACCTATTGATTACCATTCTGGTCATCAGGTAGGATTGAGATACACACAAAAGCACACCTTTTGGAGTAAGCAGTTTCCATTTTGTACACTGAGTAAAACTGAACTTCAAGGAATTTCCTCTTCTTCCATGACATCCAAAGGGAAAGAGAGGTCACATTGAGTTGACTCATGATTGATCACACTCCCTTATCCCAAACACAAGTGACCCTGGCAGAGAATAATGTAGATATTCCCAGTATATCCTATCCATCCATACATTTCAAATTGTGATCCACAGAGCACCTTCAGGGAATCTAAGTTACTGCTGCTAACTACAGTGTAACTTCATTGCATCATGGGTCAAGTCCTGAATATTTGTTCAGTGCCCTGGGCAATGGATTCTTAATCCTGAATGGGGCTTTGGGTGACATCACAATAAACAATAATAGTTACCTCGAAAGGATCCTTATTGCTGAAGTCAAAGGAAAGGATCAGTTTCACTTTCCTTTCCGGACGCAGAACAAGGGGGTAGGCGGAATTTATGCCAATGCCGGCATCAATCAAGTTGATGACTTCATCCTTATCCAAGCCAGTGGATTTAGTACCCCTGTGAAAGTGCATCCAAGTATTATTTTAGGCTGTGATTTTTCTAATGGGTCACAGTGATGTAGGTGCCCAAATCCTCCTGAATTCCATATGAATTTTCAAAGGTGCCTAAGCTGGCCGATAAACTCCTAGTGGGATTTCCAAAGGCACCTAACCAGGTTAGGTACTGTCAGGAGTATGGACCTGCAGCTAGCCTGCTTACATGCTAACATAAGCTCTTGGCAGTCTAATGAGCACATCTGGGCACTCACTGACCCACCTGATTAGCCCAAACACCCGACTGGCTGTGGGGATCTGCAGACCTGTTCTTATGACCAGTGGCAGGGCACTGGCTGCTCAAAGCATTCACCCCTGGCTATGAGAGCTCCTGCTCCTACCCTGTCCTCAGCCTTGCACCCACTTTGCCTTGCTGCAGGTAACTGGCTCTGATTCCTGGCCTCTGACTCTGGCTCTGAACCTCAGCTCTGATTCCAGCTACTGATGCCTGCTATAACCACTAGGGACGACTCCTGTTCTAACTGTTATGCATACTACCCCCATCCTCGTCACTGACAGGCCCCTAATTCCAATTGAAATTAGTGGGAATTAGGTGCCTAACCTGCTGGGTGCGTCTGTAATTACCACTAGGGGGCAGACTTGCAAAGGTGGGTCAGTGCCGAAGGAAACAGAGATGTCCAGTGAGGTTTTCAAAAGTGCCCAGGTCCCAGAATATTAAAGCTATTTAGGTGCTGTTGTGCTTGGTTCCTAACAGATTTAGGAGACTAAATCTCAATTTTAAAAAGGAATTTAGGCACTGAGGAGCCAAAATCCCATTGACAGTCCACAGTCCTAAATCAGTCACATGTTGTAATGTTGAATAAAGCAACATCTAAATACATTTAACAATCTGGGCCTGGGTGTCTAACTCCCATTAACCTCAGATGTCTGTCCATATCTTTAGGAAACAAAATCTTGCCCTTAGCCACTTTGAAAATCTCAGTTTTAATTTTGAGAAATTAGCCTCTAAACTGTCTCAGTATCACAGGGGCATCATCCATTAACACATATTCAACCCATCATTTTATAAGTATCCATTTTAGGAGAATCCTGGATAACTTATTAAGAAGTTCTGCATTTGCTTTGACACTAGCTCACAACAGAGTCGGCCAACCACCGCAATAATGCATTAACAATCATGTATTCAAAAAAAGCCCCACATTCCCTTCAGTTGCATTTAGTCCCTTTTATTTACTTCTCATGAACACTCAAAAAGTCAATTAGAGCTAGTCAAAAACTGAAAAAAAAATTCCTTCCACCTCCCAAAAACTGTTGAAATTTCAAAGCTGTTTCATTCTACAGGGATGGAAGCTGATTCATTTTCTGTTTTTCATGAACAACAATGACAGAGATTTCAATCCAATAATTTCCCAGGAAATTTTGATACATTTTTTTCCGTGAAAAAGTTAAGTTTAGAAAATGGCCATTTTCTGCTCACAATCAAAATATCAATTGAGAAATGTTGACCAGCTCCAGAGAGCCTTACAGATAATTGTGGCCTCCTTGTAATATCCTTCTAATAAAGCCTTGTAAAGTATGTTTCCACACTGGTTCTCAAATAGCCATGAGTGGATAATGCAAATTAAAAATGTTTCAAAAAAGTTTGTTGGAACAAAAAACAGAAATTCCCTTTTTACTGTTACTTTTATGCTCCCTCGTGCGCAAGAATGTTTGTAGGTCTGTGATAATTGTCATAGTCCTCAACATTCTCCCTCTGTGACCTTGACAAAGTCATTTCTCATTTTTGTATCTCTGTTGTCCGTTGCTTCAAAGGGAATAATAAGAGGTCTCTGTCTAGAAGGAATTTTTTAGCTGTCATGGGGTACTAAGGTAATATGGCAATAGGGATTACTAAATACAGAATTTGTGATAATTTTCATGACACTATCTTCAAAGCTCTTTATTGGCTATGGTATAGTCATCTCCTCCCATGCCCAACCCTCTGCTGCCCCTATGCCCATTATACTGTATCACCTTCCCTTCCCGACACCCAACCTCTGCCATCCCTACTGCCCATTATACAGTATAGTGCCCCTTCCCCACCCTCACCCTCTGCTGCCCCTAGGAACCATTATACAGTATAGTGCCCTTTCTCTACCCCCACCCTCCGCAGCCCTTAAAGCCCACTATACAGTATAGCCGCCACTTCTCCACCCCCGCCCTCTGCCACCTCTAGTGCCCTTTATACAGTATAGCTGCCTCTTCCCTACCCATATCCTCTGCTGCCCTTAGTGCCCATTATACTTGAAGGCCATTGGTCTGAGCCAGTATGGCCGTTCTTATGTTCTCACCTGCTGCTGCTCCCTGCTGCTTATTATACAACACAACTGCCCTTTTCTCATTCCTTTCTGTTTAATCTATTCGCTGCCAAAACAGAACCTTGAAAAAGAGAGCAATTTACCCTATAGATGTACATACATGTGGGAAGGACAATTCAATTGCATTTTGCTTACGACATTTGTACAGAAAGTTATGGGTGCTCCCCCATCTCCAGTGGAAGATACAGATACAGATTTTCCAAAACAATTTACATGTGCTCGATACACTTCCTGTTAGGGAAAATGAATAAATAAATAAATAAAAATAAAAATCGAAGCTGAAAATAAGTAAAAACAAATAACTAGAGGAAATCTATAGACACGTTCTTCCTTTTTTTCCCCCTCTCAGTTGTTAGTAGGTGTGAGTAGGGACAGAGATGAGTATTTGTTGATTCAAAGGCTCTGAGGTAGCGTAGTGCCCCTTGTAGAATAATTTCAGTAAACACAGAGGGGATCTTCCCCTGGGGCTGCTAGACTCAGAAGAACAGGTTTTGCCTGTCTGGTATTCTAGCTCTCAGACCAACTGCCAGAACATCATGATGCAATTTCTCCTACGTGCTGGGCTATTAGGAGTGGTTGTAGCCCCCACTGAAAATGCAAGTTTCTTTGCATTTACACAGACATAACTCAGGAGCACCTCTAGTATGACAGGACATGGAATGAGGATGGAGTGTGAATAGAGAGCACCATATGTGCATGGAACAAGGGGGTTATGGAGTGAGTGGGCAGGGGTGAAGAGTGGCTGAAATTAGTAGGCAGCAGGTTTAATACAAACAAAAGGAAATAGTTTTTGCACACAATGCACAATTATCCTGTGGAACTCATTGCCATGGAATGTTGTGATGGTCAAAATACAAATGGTTTAAGAAAACCCAACTAGATAAGTTCATGGAAGATAGGCTAAATATCAGGGGTGTAAGACCGTGCTTGGTGTAACCCTAAACCTCTACCTACTAGAAGCCTGGAGGGAAAATCAGAGTTGGATCTCTCCAAAATTGTCCTGTTCTAAGGTCTGGGACTGGCCACTGTCGAAGACAGAATAATGGGCCAGATGAACCATTGTTCTGACCCTTAGGCAGTTCTTATGTTCTTATGTGAAATCTAAGGGTAAGAGTTTTGGAAGTATTTAGGCACCTAAAGATGCAGATAGGTGCCTAGTGGGATTTTCAAAAGTGCCTAGGAAAGTTAGGAGTAGCAAATGAATTGTAAAAACAGGTGAGAAATTTGTTGATTTGAGGATATTAACTTTGTATATTTTGAATATGATGTTGACAGTTTGCATTTTAACTATTTATAAAGCTTTAACTTGCTGACTCTCTGCATCTGCTGCCATTAAATTATCGTCTCTTTCCCCATAATTTTCCACAGCTGTGAAAATTTAAAGCAACTAAAAATCAGAAAAATTAAAAACCAGATTGTACCAAGTAAAATTCAAAAATCTAAATCACTGGGAATAGAAACCATTAAATTAGGCTTAAATAAAGACTGGGAGTAGATGGGTCATTACACAAAGTAGAACTATTTCCCTTACTGTTACTCACACCTTCTTGTCTATTGTTGGAAATGGGCCATCCTGATTATCACTACAAAAGTTTTTTTTCCTCCTGCTGACAATAGCCCACCTTAACTGATTACACTCGTTATAACTGGTATGGCAACACCCATTTTTTCATGTTTTATGTGTAGATATATATCTTCCTACTGTATTTTCCACTACATGCATCCAATGAAGTGGGTGTAGCCCACGAAAGCTTATGCGCAAATACATTTGCTAGCCTCTCAGGTGCCACAAGTACTCTTGTTCTTTTTATGAGAAGAGTTGTCAAAACTCTCTCGGTTTTCCCCTTAAAGTGATGGGGAGTGGGGGGAACAGTAGAACAAAGAGTTGAAACACTCGGAATGATGAATTATGCAGAAAAATTGTTAAATTATGAATGTTCTTCCTTTTAGGACACATCTGGTTCTTTGCTCCCACCTCTGGAGCAATAATTCGGAAAGTCAAGAGGCTGGCTTTCTTTGAAAAGCCCCATCTAAGTGACAAAAGATTTCTATAAAACTTGCCTCCATGTTCTGTTTCAAAAATCCTGCCGAATTCAGCACACTCCTCCATTCTTGCTGCCAAGGTCTTTGAACCCCAGGCGTCGCTCATTTCACAGCACTTCTGGTAGGAATTCTTGCCCTCGTGTTCTGCTTAAATAATGGGCGAAATTAAGTTAGATTTGGAACAAGCTTTAGATGTGTTCAGGGGCCCAGGGATTCTCAAAGGGGGGCAAAGGCAGTTTCAGTGCCCAGCTTCCATGAAGGATTTAGGATGTTAACTCAGTTAGGCCCTTTTGAAAACCTCAGCTTGGGTGTACTGGAACAGCCCTGGGCATTTGTGAAAATATTGCTATGTTGTCATGGAACCAAGCAGGCAGCAATTCATTCACCTGATAACTGGGATTACCTAAGGTGCCTAAGGAAGTCAACTTTAGACCCATTTGAAAATCCCATTTTAAACGATTAGACACAGGGACAGGTGGTAAGTCTAGTCCCGCTGGTCCACTTGCCTTTCAGGACTTCCTTCAGCTTCTCAGAGACTCCCTTGCAGTCTTCCCCAGCTGAGGCATGACTGTGAAACTCCAGGAGGAGGAGGGCACTCCGACAATGTGCACAAGTGCAATGAGTACCTGGGAGGAAAGAGAACATAATGTGGCCAGCAGGCAGCTGTTTATCCTGTGAGCCCCCAGATGTGGAGAGAGGAAAGACTCATGTCCTCAGTGCCCAAAGTCTCTTAACAGCAGGGATGCAAGGGCCAGTGTAGGGTCAGACACCTGGCTGCTGAATCTGTTTGTACCTGGTGTCCTAGATCATCAGGCCACACTTCAGTAGATGGAGTGCAATGGTTAGAATTCACCTCCCACTGGCACCTAGCTTACGGTGTGAGCTACCTGGGGCTGACCAGGACTCCTCAAATTTTATGTATGTATTTATTTATTTTATTGAAAATGACTGTTCAACCAAATTGGAATTTTGGTTAAAAAGAAATGGTTTTCAGATGAAAAACTGAAAACACAAATTTTGATTAAAATAATCCATTGATATATTCCAAGGCCAGAAGAGACCATGGCAGTCAACTAGTCTGACATCTTGTGTAACACAATAAACTGTATTCACTGGTTTGGTTTAACATAAACTATTTTGTTTTGTTTTATTTTTTTTAACTTTGAAAATGAGCATTTTTTCTCTCATACGTTTTACTAAAAACTGAAATGTTTTACCATATCCAGCTTTCGAAAACTAAAGAAAAAATCAGTCTCCTTTTTGTTTTATTGTCTGAACCTTCCCCAGCTTCTCGCAGAAAACACTTTTCAATGTGTTCTAGTGCTGATGTGAAAACAACTTGAGCCCTGTAGAGATAAATGCACATGCCAAGTAGAAGTGTATTCCCTATGGATTTCACCCTATAGATCTAGGATTTAGGTATCCAACTTCTATTGAAATTGAACGGAAGTCAGGCATCTAATTCCATTAGGCTCATTTAAAAAAATCCCACCATTGATGCTGATGTTATTCATCAGCATCTTGAAGAACTGGGGCTACAATTATCAAGCAAACCTCAGGAAGGTAGGAACTCAACTTCCACTACAATTTATATTCTTTTGAAAATCCCATAATTAAAGAATAGACTGTCATGTGGCATGGCAGAGCTGGGGGGGGAGGATGGTAGTTAATAAAGGCTGTGAATGACAATCTGTATATCCAGCTATATAATGACTTACCTTCTCCAAGTGGAAGCATGGCCATTTCTGATGTGTTTTCTGCAAGAAACAAACAAACCACCAGTTAGAATTATGTAATTACCGATTCTCTGGCCTCCCAATACCCAGAGCCTGCCCCCGCCAGCCTGTCCGAAATTCAAACATTAGCAGCATTTTCCTCACCTGTCAACCTGAATCCATCAGCCCCCTCTTTGATCCCACCCTGCAGCACCTTCTTGCATCAATATGAAACATCCTTAGTACTTAGCACAACTCCACCCAGGCCAACTCTTAACAGAATGTTGGGGTCACAATGGTTGACATTCCCATGTGGTGCAGGATTTCAATGGAACAAGGAGCCCACAAGAAACTCCTTTCAGCCACGCTGCCAAACCCAGAATCATGGGTTTCTCCAAAGGTGCAAACAGAGAAGGACAGGGGGATATTCCCCACACATAATGAAATGTCAACCAGTTTCAGCTTTGAGCTGATTCTTGCTGACTAAAGTCTGAGGACGCCTCTTGGGCATTCTAGGATAATTGCAACCTCCACTGCTTGGCACCACCTAGCTGGTCCTGGACCTACAGAGGTAAAGGAAAGTTCACCTCTATCTGATCAGGCAGTTGCGACAGAGAAGTAAATACAAGAAACTCTGTTCTTTGCAGGGGGGTTATCTAATTTAACTGAGTTGAACTGGGTTAAGCCCCATATGAGAAACGTGAATTAGGCCCAGTGATCCGAGGAATACAATACCCACATCTTCCATGTGTAGGCATGTCTGTCTCTGACAGCTGTCTTAGAACAAATAATACAAAAACTCATTAGGACTATATAGTAGGCTCCTCTCTGGCATCGAACCACCTGCAGCTGGCTCTGTCCAGTCTGCTCCAAATTCAAGCACTAAAATTATCTTCCTCACTTGCCAGCCTGACCCCCAAAATGCACACTTTCATCCCTCTCTAAATGTCCTTCTTGCATTAACTTCAAACACCCTCTGTGCCTGGAACAGCTCCACCCAGCCAATTCTTAGCAGAGATTTAGGGTTATAATGGGTGATATCCCCATGTGGCGAGAGATTGTAATGGCATAAGGACACCAACAGAAATGCCTTTTCAGAAAACACTGCCAAACCTGAAGTCACTGGATTGTACACAGGTACAATCAGATAAGGGTAGAGGACATTTCCCACTCAGGCTCAAATGACAATGAATTTGAGGTGTGAGCCACCTCATGCTGACTTTGCTCTGAGGAGGCCATTTGGGCCCACTGGGATAAGTCCACCTACCACTGAAAAGCGTAAAATATACTGGTTCTTGTAGACCTCCTATGAGAAGCAAACCAACACCCCATTAGTATTCTATAATTATCACCTCCATGACACCTAACTCACACACCCTCCAGCCAGTCAAAAAAATCAGTCATCCTCCCCATCCACCTGATTAGTTCAGCATAAAAGCATAAGAACGGTCATACTAGATCAAACCATCTAGGTCACTGTTCTGTCTTCCGACACTGGGCAATGCCAGGTGCCCCAGAGGGAATGAACAGAACTGGTAATCATAAAATCATAGAATATCAGGGTTGGAAGGGACCTCAGGAGGTCCTCTAGTCCAACACCCTGCTCTAAACAGGACCAATCCCCAACTAAATCATCCCAGCCAGGGCTTTGCCAAGCCTGACCTTAAAAACCTCCAAGGAAGGCGATTCTACTACCTTCTTAGGTAACCCATTCCAGTGCTTCACCACCCTCCTAGTGATTTTTTTCCCCTAATATCCAACCTAAACCTCCCCCACTGCAACTTGAGACCATTACTCCTGGTTCTGTCATCTGCTATCACTGAAAACAGTCTAGATCCATCCTCTTTGGAATCCCCTTTCAGGTAGTTGAAAGTAGCTATCAAATCCCCCCTCATTCTTCTCTTCTGCAAAATAAATAAGCCCAGTTCCCTCAGTCTCTTCTCGGTCATGTTCCCCAGCCCCCTAATCATTTTTGTTTCCCTCTGCTGGACTCTTTTCAGTTTTTCCACATCCTTCCTGTAGTATGAGGTCCAAAAGTGGACAGAATACTCCAGATGAGGCCTCACTAATGTCTATTAGAGGGGAATGATCACGTCCCTTGATCTTATACAGCCAAAATGCCGTCAACCTTCTTGGCAACAAGGGTACACTGTTGAGTCATATCCATCTTCTCGTCCTCTGTAACCACTAGGTCCTTTCCTGCAGAACTGCTGCCTAGCCACTCGGTGTCTAGTCTGTAGCAGTGCATGGGATTCTTCTGTCCTAAGTGCAGGACTCTGCCCTTGTCCTTGTTGAACCTCATCAGATTTCTTTTGGCCCAATCCTCTAATTTGCCCAGGCCCCTCTGTATCCTATTCCTACCCTCCAGCATATCTACCACTCCTCCCAGTTTAGTAGCATCTGAAAACTTGCTGAGAGTGCATTCTACGCCATCCTCCAGATCATTAATGAAGATACTGAACAAAACTGGCCTCAGGACTGACCCTTGGGGAACACCACTTGATACTGCCTGCCAACTAGACATGGAGCCATTGATCACTAGTCGCTGAGCCTGACGATCTAGCCAGGTTTTTATCCACTTTATAGTCCATTCATCCAACCCATACTTATTTAACTTGCTGGCAAGAATACTGTGGGAGATGGTATCAAAAGCTTTGCTAAAGTCAAGGAATAGCACGTCCACTGCTTGTACTTGTAATGATATAACAAGATCCAAGGGCCAGACATAGAATCTAGACAAATTCAGACTGAAAATAACGTGTAATTTTTTTAGCTCTGAGAGTAATTTACCACTGGAAAATCTTACCAAAGGTCATGGTAGATTCTCCATCACAGGCAATTTTTACATCCAAATTGGGTGTTTTTACTAAAAGCAACTGCTCTATGAATTATTTTGGCGCAGTTCTCTGGCCTGTGTTATACAGCAGGATGGGCTAGATGGTCACACTGGTCCCTTCTGGCCTGGAATCTGTGACTCTCTTGTCGATAATAATTTCTGCTTTTTAAGGTTTATCTTATATCTAATTGAGAGTGGTTTAAGGTAATACAAGAAAGCCGCTCTTATACCAGAACAAGAGCATCCACATGAGGGTTATTCTAGAATAACTATACTTGGATAACTGGTAATATTTCCCATGTAGAGAAGTCACATATTTGCTCTCAGGGTGATTTTGTTCTGGGCAAGCATTTATCAGGGAGATACTATGTGTGTTAACATTCATTAGAAAGGGGGAATTAGACCCACGAAACTCACACATATCATAAATGCAAATGGCTTGATTTAGCTCTGACTTGGTCTACACTTATAAGGCATACGTGGGTTAGAACAGGAGTGAAAAAAACACATACATCACTATATAGACTAACAGATGTTTTGGAGCATGAGCTTTCGTGGGTGAATACCCACTTAGTCGGATGCATGTAGTGGAAATCTCCAGGGGCAGGTATATATATGCAAGCAAGAAGCAGGCTAGAGATAACGAGGTTAGTTCAATCAGGGAGGATGAGGCCCTCTTCTAGCAGCTGAGATGTGAAAACGAAGGGAGGAGAAACTGGTTTTGTAATTGGCAAGCCATTCACAGTCTCTGTTTAATCCTGAGCTGATGGTGTCACATTTGCAGATGAACTGAAGCTCAGCAGTTTCTCTTTGAAGTCTGGTCCTGAAGTTTTTTTGCTGCAGGATGGCCACCTTAAGATCTGCTATGGTGTGGCCAGGGAGGTTGAAGTGTTCCCCTACAGGTTTTAATATATTGCCATTCCTAATATCTGATTTGTGTCCATTTATCCTTTTTGGTAGAGACTGTCCAGTTTGGCCGATGTACAAAGCAGAGGGACATTGCTGGCATATGATGGTGTATATTACATTGGTGAACTTGCAGGTGAATGAACCGGTGATGGTGTGGCTGATCTGGTTAGGTCCTGTAATGCTGTCACTGATGTAGATATGTGGGCAGAGTTGGTATCGAGGTTTGTTGCATGGATTGGTTCTTGAGTTAGAGTTACTATGGTGCGGTGTGCAGTTACTGGTAAGAATATGCTTCAGGTTGGCAGGTTGTCTGTGGGCGAGCACTGGCCTGCCACCCAAGGCCTGTGAAAGTGTGGGATCATTGTCCAGGATGGGTTATAGATCCCTGATGATGTGTTGGAGGGCTTTTAGCTGGGACGGTATGTGATGGCCAGTGGAGTCCTGTTGGTTTCTTTCTTGGGTTTGCCTTAAAGTAGGAGGCTTCCGGGTACATGTCTGGCTCTGTTGATCTGTTTCCTTATTTCCTCGTGTGGGTATTGTAATTTTGAGAATGCTTGATGGAGATTTTTGTAGGTGTTGGTCTCTGTCTGAGGGGTTAGAGCAGATGTGGTTGTACCTCAGTGCTTGGCTGTAGACAATGGATCGTGTGGTGTGCCCGGGATGGAAGCTGAAGGCATAAAGGTAGGCATAGCAATCAGTAGGTTTTCAGTATAGGGTGGTGTTAATGTGACCATCGCTTATTTGCACCATGGTGTCTAGGAAGTGGACCTCCCGTGTAGCTTGGTCCAGGCTGAGGTTGATGGTGGGGTGGAAGCGGTTGAAATTGTGGTGGAATTTTTCCAGAGTTTCCTTCCCATGGGTCCAGATGATGAAGATGTCATCAATGTAGCGTAGGTAGAGAAGGGACGTGAGTTGATGAAAGCTCAGGAAGCGTTGTTCCAGGTCAGCCATAAAAATGTTGGCATATTGTGGGGCCATGCAGGTGCCCATAATGGTGCCACTGATCTGGAGGTATATAGAGTCATCAAATTTGAAATAGTTGTGTGTGAGGATAAAGGCACGGAGCTCAAAAACCAGTTGTCCTGTGGCATCATCAAGGATACTGTTCCTGACAACTTGTATTCCATCTGTGTGTGGGATGTTTGTGTAGAGAGCCTCTACATCCGTGGTGGCTAGGATGGGGTTTTCTGGAAGGTCACCAATGCATTGTAGTTTCCTCAGGAAATCAGTGGTGTCACGGAGATAGCTGGGAGTGTTGGTGGCATAGGGTCTGAGTAGAGAGTCCACATATCTAGACAGTCCTTCAGTGAAAGTGTCAATGCCCGAGATGATGGGGCGTCCCGGATTTCCAGGTTTGTGGATCTTGGGTAGTAGACAGAATAACCCTGGTCAGGGCTCTAAGGGAATGTTGATTTCTTCTGGTGTTCGAGAAGGGAGTGTCTTGAGTAGATGGTGCAGTTTCTTAGTGTATTCCTCAGTGGGATCTGAGGGAAATGGCCTATAGAATTTGGTATTGGAGAGTTGTCTGGTGGCATACTTTTGGTAGTCGGACCTGTTCATGATGACAACAGCACCTCCTTTATCAGCCTCTTTGATTATAATGTCAAGGTGGTTTCTGAGGCTGTGGATGGCATTGCGTTCTGCACGACTTAGGTTATGAGGCAAGCAATGTGGTTTTTCCACAATTTCTGCCTGTGCACGTTGGCGGAAGCACTCTATGTATAAGTCCAGACTGTCATTTCGAACCTCAGGAGGAGTCCATGTGGAGTTCTTCTTCTTGTGCTGTTGGTGGGAGGGTATCTGTGTATCAGTGGGCTGTTCAGTGTTATCCTGAAAGTATTCTTTGAGTAGGAGACGACAAAAGTAGGCTTCCAGATCGCTGCAGAACTATATCATGTTAGTGGGGGTGGCAGGGCAGAAAGAAAGTCCCCGAGATAGGACAGACTTCTCTTCTGGGCTGAGTGTGTGGTTGGATAGATTGACGATATTGCTGGGTGGGTTAGGGGTACCACGATTGTGGACCCAAGTGGCAGGTAGGAGTTTAGATAGCTTACAGTTCTTTTTTCTTTGTAGAGAGGTGAAGTGAGTAATGTAGATCCCCTGTCTTATTTCAGTGAAGTCCATTTGTATGGAAGTTTGATTATTTATGAGAGTCTCCAGGTTGGAGAGCTCTCTTTTGATGTTTTCCTGTTTGTTGTATAGGATGCTGATCAGGTGGTTCCTCAGTTTCTTTGATAGAGTATGACATAGTACAGATTTTTCCAGACTCTGGAAAAATTCCACCACGATTTCAACCGCTTCCACCTCACCATCAACCTCAGCCTGGACCAATCTACATGGAAGGTCCACTTCCTAAACACCACAGTGCAAATAAGCGATGGTCACATTAACACCACCCTATACCGAAAACCTACTGACTGCTATGCCTACCTTTATGCCTTCAGCTTCCATCCCGGGCACACCACATGATCCATTGTCTACAGCCAAGCACTGAGGTACAACCGCATCTGCTCCAATCCCTCAGACATAGACCAACACCTACAAAATCTCCATCAAGCATTCTCAAAACTACAATACCCACACGAGGAAATATGGAAACAGATCAACAGAGCCAGACATGTACCCAGAAGCCTCCTACTGCAAGGCAAATCCAAGAAAGAAACCAAGACTCCACTGGCCATCACATACAGTCCCCAGCTACAACCCCTCCAACACATCATCAGGGATCTACAACCCATCCTGGACAATGATCTCACATTTTCACAGGCTTTGGGTGGCAGGCCAGTGCTCTCCCACAGACAACCTGTCAACCTGAAGCATATTCTTATCAGTAACTGCACACCGCATTATAGTAACTCTAGCTCAGGAACCAATGCATGCAACAAACCTTGATGCTAACTCTGCCCACATATCTACACCAGCGACACCATCACAGGACCTAACCAGATCAGCCACACCATCACCGGTTCATTCACTTGCAAGTCCACCAATGTAATATACACCATCATATGCCAGCAATGCCCCTCTGCTATGTACATCGACCAAACTGGACAGTCTCTACCGAAAAGGATAAATGGACACAAATCAGATATTAGGAATGGCAATATACTAAAACCTGTAGGAGAACACTTCAACCTCCCTGGCCACACCATAGTAGATCTTAAGGTGGCCATCCTGCAGCAAAAAAACTTCAGGACCAGACTTCAAAGAGAAACTGCTGAGCTTCAGTTCATCTGCAAATGTGACACCATCAGCTCAGGATTAAACAAAGACTGTGAATGGCTTGCCAACTACAAAACCAATTTCTCCTCCCTTGGTTTTCACACCTCAGCTGCTAGAAGAGGGCCTCATCCTTCCTGATTGAACTAACCTCATTATCTCAGCCTGCTTCTTGCTTGCATATATATACCTGCCCCTGGAGATTTCCAATACATGCATCCGACGAAGTGGGTATTCTCCCACAAAAGCTCATGCTGCAAAACGTCTGTTAGTCTATAAGGTTCCACAGGACTCTTTGCTGCTTTTACTGATCCAGACTAACATGGCTACCCCTCTGATACTTGACACATCACTATGACAACCCCTCCACCGTCAACTGAGTGTAGACACAGCTATGAAGATGGAAGAGTACTTCTGTCAACGAAGCTAATGTTATTGGGGGAAGTAGTGAGAATATACTGGCACAACAACTGTCGCTGTTTTCCTCATCCCTGATAGAGGGGCTGTAGTGCAGCCACAGCTGCTCATAGTAGTGCAGATCAGAACTAGCTCCTTTCATATCAGTGAAGTCATGACAGGATAAACCCAATGTGAGTTATAAGAAAAATTGGCCCATGGTTCCAGAAATAGAATGACTCACCTGCTCCACCTACTGCATACTGATGTTCCCCTCGCAGTTCTCCAGAAAATACTTGCAGAACAAGCTCTGAAAACAGAAAAGAAAACACGTGCATTATGAGTCATTTCACAAAGTTAAGGACACTAACCATATCATCTAGGACTGTGGGTTTTAGCCTGTGGTCCATGGACCCCTAGGGATTCAGACCATGCCTAAGGGGTCCGCAAAAGGTTGTCACTACCAAAAAATAGTGGTTTTCAACCTATGGTCTGTGGACCGCTTGGAGTCTGCAGATTATGTCTAAGATTTCCAAAGCTCCTCTATTTGAAAATTTTTAGACCTCTGCAGACTAAAAAAAAAAAAAAAATGGGATTGATAACTACTGAGCTAGGAAATCAAAATTCAGTTACAAGGTATTGAAGATCTGTCACCCAGGGTTTTTAAAGTGGAGTCATTTTTTTTCTTTAAGGTTTGAGGTTTTCTTAACTCTGGACATCAGGGACACGGTTTTGATCTGATCTGCATTAGTGTAACTCAGAAGGATAGTGGGTAAGGAACAGAACTTCTAGCCTGTGGGAAACTTTGGAGATTCTGAAATTTGTTTTCATCTCAAATTGATTCAAAAAGCAAAAACTTCAAAATATCTTGAAGGATTGAAATTGTGAAATATTTCAATTCAGAATTATCAAAATGACCGCACTAAATGTTTCCCTTGAACAACTAGTGAAGCATTATAAGGCAACAAAAATATGACCTGTAAATATATAATATAAAATATAAATTAATATATGATATTTTAGCTAGTTAGTTAAAAATGAATAAAAGTTGAAACTAAATGAAATAATAAAGTTGAAACAAAATGATGAAAAAACAAAATACTCCATTTTGATTTGTAGCATTTTGAAAATTTTCTATCAAAAATTTTATCAGAAGCAACACATTTCCACAAAACTTTTGATTATCACAAAGCAGGATTTTCTGGTGGAAAATGGTTTAGTCAAAATGTTTGAACTGACTATTCAAAAGTAACTCTGCTCTTTTCACTGGAATTATTCCTGATTCATGATACTGTAAATGAGGACAATTTGTCACTGTGTAAAATCAGCCTGAATCAAATCTTAGATTTTATCATTATCTAGGTTTTATAATCTAGGCATTATCTGACCATTATTTTTATTTTTTTAAATACCACCACAAATATTAAGGCCAGTATTGAGCATTTGCTTCCCTTTAAAATCATCAGTAACTAATCAGCTAGTTTCGGATTTCCCTGACTCAACTGTGCAGTGGGCCTGATGTCACTTACAGTGGTATGAAGTAAGGGGAATTCCACTGATTGCTAAACATTTGTTCCTGATTTATACAGGTGTAAGTGAGGCCAGAATTTGCCCAAGTGTAGATAGTTCCAAAATTAGTATGAAGTTTCAGATCAGGATTTCATCTAAACTGAGAATTTCAAAGCCACCTAAAGGAGCTAATTTCCTTGCTCCATGCACTTGTAGAGTTTGAGATGAGAAGGCCATTACATTTCACACAGATATCCCTGGTGGAACCCATTGACCTCGTTTAAGCTGAGGCAGTGCTGAACTGTTGTGTGCCACAGCCTGAGAACAGGAGATACTGAGCTGCACATGAGGCAGAGGTCCTGCAATGGCAGGGAATGATTAGGTGAGACATGCCTATACAATCTCAGCAGGTGGCCTGCACACAGTGCTGCTAAGAACGGTGAATAAATCTCCATAGTTCCTGTCAATGTGACCTGGGAGAAAATTCCTTCCTGATCCCTAATCTGTTGGACCTTTAGCATAACTCACCAACCAGGCATCTAGAAACAAAATTCTCAGTACAACCTCAGAGCATCAGCCTACCCCAGCTGGAGTCCCATCTCTAGAGGTGGCTGATTAAGAAACAGTTTACAAATGTGCACCAGGGAACAAATTCCTTCCTGATTCCTGCAGGTGACTGGCTGAGACCTGAAGCATGAGATTAGATTATGCCCAACTCTTCTTTAAAATTAGTGGAAATTAGGATCCAAACACCCAAGTAAACTTTGAAAATCTCATCTTTAGATATAATAATATGGAAATTATCTGGCATACTGGACATTTTGAAAGGCAAAAATGAGAGTTAGGTGCTCTGTCTCCTTTTGGCACCCTTGAAAATCCAACGCATCCACAATTGGAAGACATCCATGGGCTACTTTAGGCTACTGCTAATACAGAGATTGCTGGACACATGACAGTGCCACTATGATAACCAGTAGGGTATTGGGATCATTGCTACAGAATGGTGCAGTAGCTTCTCCACTGGAGACCTGTGCTGATTCCACTGATGACCTGTCCATAACTTCAATATGCAGAAACGTCAGTACCTTTTAAATATTTCATGTTTTCCTCCATGCTTCCAAAGACACTTCCCCATAAACCTGAAAACAAGAAGGAAAAGACTTTATTTACAATGGCACAAGTAAGAGTTCATCAAGACCTTTCCCTTTAAAACTACATAAAGAGTTGCCTGGAGAAAAACCCCACTGGTAGAAAAGTCAAGAGGGCACTGGCAGGCCAGTCTCTGATGGGTTATGTGCTTTTGCAATTTGATTCACATATTCATCCATAACTGAAAAAACTTATTGTAAATTGAGGCAGTCAAAAAATTTCCAATGTAATATTTTTGAATCAGAAAATACTCTTTTGTCAAAATTTAAACTTTCCAATGTGAAAGGAGGCATGCTGACACATTGGAACAGAACCTTTAATTTTTTTTATTTTTAAATTACCTTTCATTCCCAAATTTATTGGCTTTTACAATTCAGTGTAAATGAAACTATTACAGAAATAGGAAGGCAATGTTTCACTTTTATAAAAACAGAACATTTCAATTGACCCAAAATGGAAATCATTTTGTGGGAAAGGTCGAAATTTTGTGTTTTAGTCCTGATTTGGAGTATAAACAAATTGCCACATTTCATATAAATGTAAATACCAACTTTTGAACAGCCCTAATAATTAATATTAATATTTGTAGTATCACAGTGCCTATGTGACCCAGCAATGAAGAATGACCCCATTGCATTAGGTGCCTTACAAACAAATGAAAGAAAGAAAGAAAGAAAGAAAGAAAGAAAGAAAGAAAGAAAGAAAGAAAAACATTACCTGCCCAGAGTTTGATAACTTTTGGAACATCTCTGCCCTACAGTGAGTTGAGAGATGGGTGTGATAGATGTATTTATTATGTTTATAATCTTAATGGAATTACTTTGATCTCAGGAACATGGAAATATAGGTCTAGAAAGGACTTTGAGAGTTTTTTTGTGTATCCCCCCACAGTGAGGCAGGACCAAGTAAATCTAGATCATCCCTGACAGATGTTTGTCCAACCTGTTCTTAATAAACTCCAGTGATGGAGATTCCACATCCTCCCTTGGAAACTTAATCCAGAGTTTACCTACCCTTACAGTTGGAAAGGTTTTTTTTCCCCTTTAGGATAAATAATTGCTGGAGATATGATACATTAGGAGATATATTTTGAAGTACTGTCAAAGGCACCCAGAGCTAGGATGGACTGTGTTTGATTGGTATAGTCCAAATTTGAATGAATGACTGAAGCTGGAATATTCAAAGGAAGTAAGGCAGTTTGATATCCAGGGTGAGATTTTCAAAAGCAATTAACTGGCTTAGGAGCACACATGTCATTGTCTTCAAATAATCCTTATATGGCATTTTGGGCTGTATAAGTAGGAGCATTGACAGTAGATTGAGGGACGTGATCATTCTCCTCTATTCGCCATTGGTGAGGCCTCCTGCGGAGTTGTGTGTCCAGTTTTGGGCCCCACACTACAAGAAGGATGTGGAAAAATTGGAAAGAGTCCAGCAGAGGGCAACAAAAATTATTAGGGGGCTGGAGCACATGACTTATGAGGAAAGGCTGAGGGAACTGGGCTTATTTATTCTGCAGAAGAGAAGAATGAGGGGGGATTTGATAGCTGCTTTCAGCTACCTGAAAGTGGGTTCCAAAGACAATAGATCTAGACTGTTTTCAGTGGTACCAGATGACAGAACAAGGAGTAATGGTCTCAAGTTGCAGTGTGGAAGGTTTAGGTTAGATATTAGGAAATCTTTTTCACTAGGAGGGTGGTCAAGCATTGTAATGGGTTACTGAGGAAGGTGGTGGAATCTCCTTCCTTGGAGGTTTTTAAGGTCAGGCCTGGTCTACACTATGCGTTTAAACCGAATTTATCAGTGTTAAACCGATTTAACGCTGAACCCATCCACACAACGAGGCCCTTTATATCAATAAAAAGGCTCCTTAAACCGGTTTCTGTACTCCTCCCCAATGAGAGGAGTAGTGCTGAAATCAATATTACCATATTGGATTAGGGTTAGTGTGGCCGCAAATCGAAAGTATTGACCTCCGGGCGTATCCCTCAGTGCACCATTGTGACCGCTCTGGACAGCAATCTGAACTCAGATGCACTGGCCAAGTAGACAGGAAAAGCTCTGCAAATTTTTGAATTTCATTTCCTGTTTGCCCAGCCTGGAGCTCTGATCAGCACGGGTGGCCATGCAGTCCCAAATCCAAAAAGAGCTCCAGCATGTACCATATGGGAGATACTGGATCTGATCGCTGTATGGGGAGACAAATCTGTTCTATCAGAGCTCCGTTACAGAAGACGAAATGCCAAAGCATTTGAAAAAAATACAGAGTCCACATGACAAGCGTAACGGAAAGCCAAAGAATCAAATGGACGTTCATGGAGGGAGGGAGGGGGTACTGAGGACTCCACAGTCCCCGCAGTCTCCGAAAAACATTTGCATTCTTGGCTGAGTTCTCAATGCCTTTAGGGTCAAACACACTGTCCGGAGTGGTTCAGGGTATATCTCGTCAATTTACCACACCCCCCTCGTGAAAGAAAAGGGAAAAAAATTGTTTCTTGACTTTTTTCAATGCTATGGCGTCTGCCAAGGAAATCCAGGGGAAAAAGGTGCGAAATGATTGTCTGACGTTGCTTTCATGGAGGAAGGAATGAGTGATGACATTTACCCAGAATCACCCACAACACTGTTTTTGCACCATCATGCATTGGGATCTCAACCCAGAATTCCAATGGGCAGAGGAGACTGCAGGAACTATGAGATAGCTACAAGATAGCTACCCACAGTGCAACACTCCGGAAATAGACGCTAGCCTCGGTACATGGAAGCACATCGCCGAATTAATGTGCTTAGTGTAGCTGCGTGCACTTGACTTTATACAATCTGTTTTACAAAACTGGTTTATGTAAAATCAGAATAATCCCATAGTGTAGACATACCCTCAGACTTTGACAAAGCCTTGGCTGGGATGATTTAGTTGAGGATTGGTCCTACTTTGAGCAAGGGATTGGACAAGATGACCAACTGAGGTTCCTTCCAACCCTGATATTCTATGATTCTATGATTAAGCTTCTAAATCACAATCTCAAAGCCCATTGAATTTGTATGGGATTTAAGTGCCTAATTGTCCTTCATCCCTTTGAAAATCTCCTCCCTACATACCCATGCATACACACACATACACAATCCTTTTAGACCCTTTGGAAATTCCCCATCTAAATAAATAAATATAAAGAGGAAGACATGCTTACACTGTTATATTAACTAATAGGAAGATTAATGTTCCTGGCAGGGATTTACAAAGGAGACCATTGGGAGTTCAGTGAACAAATTCCACTCACATTCAATGCAAGTTGGGCTTCCTAAGTTCCCTAGGCTCCTTAGAAAATTCAAGCTCTAGCTACAGAGCAGTAGCTTAGGCATTAGGACACCGGACTTCTATTCCTTCACCCCCCATTTCTGACCTTCATGACCTTGGAGAAGCCACTTCCCCTCTCAGTGGCTCAGTTCCCTTCTATGTAAAATGGGTATCTTGATACTAATTTTTGAAAAGCATATTGATGTCCATGGATGGGATGTGCAATCTATATAAATGCTAACATTTCAGCAAGATCTAAGTGGGTTGACAAACAGATGAGATGGTGGAAGAAGGGTGAGCAAAGGGGATTACATGTGAGTGAATGTCATGAGTGAGGTGGAAATTATGGTGTGGGTACAGAAGGAAGATTTAATGGGGGGAAGGAAAGCTGAGTAGGTACAAGCAACTGGCAAGGGTGCTCTGAAATCGGGATGGGACCTACGGGACTGGGTGTCTGGAAGCATTCCTAACAGGTCTATAATATGAGGTAGATCTCACGCTGCATTAGAATAATGTGGCTGACTTGTTGCCCTAGATTTGAGGGGTGTGTGTACCCCAGAATTTGATGAAACCAATTGCAATAATATTATATACATTTAGCCATCAGAAATTAAAAAAAACAAAAACCTAGAACACCACATAGTTAAGGGTTAATTTGAACAAACAGGGCTTCTTGAGGCTAGATCATATGCCAGCTGTAGGTTTGCAGCTTCTGCCTTTAATATAGAAGTTTATTATGACTAAGTTTTTTAGGAAAGTTAGTTGACAACTAGTTTTTTGATGTTGGAAGAAGTGATGACCCAGAAGGGGTCAATATGATCCATGTATTTTGTAAAAGTTAGTTGTAAAGAGGGCTAGATAATAGAGTTTACTTTGGGGAAATTCTCTGCAGCTATCCAGAGAGATGTTTTTCATGACACCATACTCCCCAGTAGGGAAGCACCTTGACATCACCACCCTGCTGCAAAGTACTTAATACCATCTCAGATTCTAGATAACGATTTGGGATGTTCTAAACCTATTGCTTATGTTTGGATGTGTTTAAATCTAATAAATTGTCATTTTAGTTAAGAGCACGCTTGCTTGTATCAATCATTTCTCAGATGAAAATTGATGTGTTCCCATTGATTTATTTCTGATAATGCCTGGAGTGAAACAGTTAAGTTACCACTGCTTTGGGTTCTGAAAACCCTTGGTAACACACCTGCAATACATATCTATCTATTGGCTGAGAATCAGGGACTTGAATGCTTACCTTGCAGGTAGCAGATACTTTTCTCTTTGCTGTTATCTTTCAACTTCCCATTCTCGAATTTGCTTCCCAAGTCTTTTGTGCACACAAATGCCCCTAGGCCAGGAAAGCCAGACTCATGAGGAGTGAATTCAAACCAGGTGCCTGTGAAACATAGATAGGGTTTATTAAAAAGGCCCTTTCAAGTGCCAGCTTCTTGTTGTCCCCTTCTTGGATGATTGTAATAATTTCTCAATTCCCTGGCCACTCTGTTTGCTCTAACAGGGAATCCTACCTCTCTTTTCACTCTGTTTCTTCACCTCGTGATGATTTTCAAGTCATTTGCTATGATGATCTTCTCCATCTAGTGTTTCCTCTTTGGGCCAGCATGTGCTGTCCTTGGATATCCCAGAAGCCTGTGGAGCCAGCACAGCCTTCCTCCACCCTCCCTCCAACCACCTATCTCTAACTCTGACCCAAAAGTATCAAGAAAAAATTACTCATAATGAGTCAAATCTAAAAGTGATATATTTAACTGCAGAGCTAATCAAAAAATGCAAACATTTCTGAAGTTTTCCAAGTTCTTTTCATTTCTGAAACTGTTCCTCATTGGGCAATTTACCACAAACTTATCTGATAGACATTTATATTGAAAATATTTTTCAAAGTCACAATTGAAACAATTTTGGGAATTTTTCATTTACTGAAAAACCTGTTTGTTTTTGTTGGTTTGTTTGTTTTTTGCTTTTTTACAATGAGGAACATCAATAACCATTTTGGTAAAATCCTTGATAAAAAATGTGATAGATAGATAAATGTGAGAGGTTTATGCAAAAAACCACCACATTTTCTAAAAAGGCCATTTTTAGACTAAAAAAACACATTGTTAGATTGCATTCAGTTCTATTAAATAGTGACTCCACCTAGCAGTGTTTACAGTAGTAGAAACGGCAAGAAGCAACATCAATATTTATTTTTCCATCAAGTACTTGACATTTCAGACATGGTTTCTCTCACTAATATCACCAGTGTGTTATGGTTTTACCTGGGCTGTTTTCATCTGCTTTATGTGATATCTTTGATTCCACTGCCGCATAGATGGGATAAGGATTTGTCCCACTTGTGGAGGCATCATCTTGTTGAGATAACATGGTCTGATCATACTGGAAAGTTAAGAATTGATGAGCACAGAAATACACAAATGTCGGTGATGTTCCCAGTAATTCTGTTCCTGGCTAATTAGTTCAGGCTAGGAATTAGAAAGACCCTTTTTTCTGAGACCATCATCATCTTCATCATTGTTCCCTAATTCTAGTGTGCATTTGTTCTGTACCTCATGGAAACACCCTACACCCCATGTTCATCCTTATAATATGATTGTGTGGTATCTAATGCAAACTTTGTCATGTTGGGTGTCTTTGGAAGGCCCATGATGCACTGAGCATTGTTGTTACAGTAATGTTACAGTTTATAATTGCATGTATATAGTTATGAGCCTGAAAATGTGTTTTCATGGCTTAAAATAAGCCCAGGCAAAAACTTTCCAAGAGCGGAGAGGCAGTTCACACCTCATCAGGACTTGTATGGGGCGAACCCAGCCCAGCCTTGCAAGAACAAAGGATGATGGCCTAGGCAACAACAAAAGGATCTGTTGGAGTCTCAAGTGAGTCACCCCCCTTCCTTTAGTCAATTTGGGTCTGTGTTGAATCACAGAATCATAGAAGATTAGGTTGGAAGAGACCTCAGGAGGTCATCCAGTCCAACTCCCTGCTCAAAGCAGGACCAACACCAACTAAATCATCCAGGTAATGCTCACCTAACTCTGAAGGTGGGGCAAAGCCAAGAGGGAAGAAAGAACATGATAAAAGTGAGAGACGTTTGCCATCCTCTTCCAGTGTCTTCCACTTACATCTACAGACACCACCACCACCAAGCAATTGAAGTGCTGATCAAAGGGGAGAGCCTGGCTGAAGGGCAACCAGCCAGCTGTGGTGAAAAGCATATACATTTGTAAGGGCATTGAAAGCGTTAAGATCAGCTTAATATCAGGGGATAGCCATGTTTGTTAGTCTGTACCCACAAAGCCAAAGAGGAGTCCAGTGGCACCTTAAAACTAACTGATTTACTTGGGCATAAGCTTTCATGGGTAAAAAACCCACTTCTTCAGATGCATCTGATGCCTCCGTAGAAGTGGGTTTTTTACCCACGAAAGCTTATGCCCAAATAAATCTGTTAGTCTTTAAGATCAGCTTAGAATGTGTTTTGCTTTTATTTCATTTGATCAAATCTGACTTCAAATTGACTTAAAATCTTTAGTTTAAATCTATCTTTGTAGTTAATAAAGTAGTTAATAATAACTGCTTGTTAGTTTTACTTGAAGCAGTGCATTTGTTCTGGAGCGTGTCAGAGACTCCCCTTGGGATAACAAGCCTGGTACATATCAATGTCATTGATAAATTGACAAACTCATATAAGCGTGCAAAGTACAGCGGGCATAACTGGACACTGCAAGACTAAAGTTCCTAGGGTTATCTCTGGGACCGGAGATATTGGCTAGTGTCATTCGGTTGCACAATTCCAGGAGCAGCTTACATGCCAGAGGCGGTGTGTGAACAACCCAGGAGTGGGGGTTCTCACAGTAGAGCAGGGTAAGGCTGGCTCCCAGAGTCAAGGATTGGAGTGACCTAGCAGATCACCAGTCCAGATAACACCAGAGGGGAACATCACAGCACTGTATGGACAAACAACAGGGTATTTACAGTCCATGGTCGTGACTTTCAAATAGACCTAAGGCAATTCGACCCAGATTTAAAAAAAAATATTTAGGCACCTGAAGATGCAATTAGACACGTAGTGGACTTTCCAAAAGCACCTAAGCAAGTAGATGTCTTGAGATATGTCTATCCTGGAGAAGGAAGGTCTGATTACCAGGTGGAGATACACCAGCACTAACATGATAAAAATATCAGTGTAGCTGAAGCAGCATAAGCAGAGGGAGGGAATAACCACCTTGAGAATGTACCTAAGTTCTAAATCACAGCTCAAGTGTGTATGTCTCCTTGAACTAGGAATTAAATTTCCAGCACCAGTGTAAACATAGCCTGAGTTTCATCAAAATTAATAGTAATTAGGGAGCAGCAGTGGCAGAAAATGGTTTTCAGTTAATAGTAAATTCAATTAAAATTCATTTTCATAGCATTGAAATTATTTTTGAAGTCAGGTCAAATTTGTTGAATTCTTCCATCTGAGAAAAAATGGTAAAAAAGTTTAAATGCTTTATTTTGGCTGTTTTGAAATGAAACATTTTAAAGTTTTCTTTTGGAATGTTATTTCGCTTGAAAAATTAGGTAAATTGAAAGTAAAAGTTTATAAGAAAACCCTCTGTCAAGGCTGATTCCCCACTCTGGCACTTCGAGTGCGGAGGGTGGGGCCTGCAAGGACTCTAAAAATTAATACTGGCCACTCCAGGCTTGTATTAAACTCCCAAAGTTACAGCTTTTCGCTGACCTTGGATTGGTAGATGCTGCCACCACCCAAGTGCAAAACCCTTTTGGGAGCCCAGGAAGGTGCACATGGGAATTCCTTCCTGTGGGTTACCCGCAAGCCCTTTCATAACCCCACTCTGGGGAAAATCTGAGAAAGGAAAAGAAAAAAAAAAGAGATAATCTGTTGCCACCAGCTAACTAAAACATGTGCACAAACCTCTTAAGACACAGAAATCCATCCTGTTCTTAAAAAAAAAATGTAAATTTTAAAGAAAGAAAGAAAGGAAGGAAGAGAAATACATCTGGACATTGAGGCTATTTCTAGGTTTTAAAAGAGCAATTACAAGGATTAAGCACCAACAATAGCTTTCTTGAGATCCAGTTTAAAGGTTACAAGCAAAACAAAAGAGATTAGCACAGAGGAATCCAAAAGCCATAAAGAAATAAAAAGAGATAAACCTAATAGCATCTTCCTAGATGATTTTTCATACCTGTCCCCAAGCTTCTTACAGCATAGTTGCTGCTCTGTCCACCTCTGCCCCCGAGAGAACAACAACAGACAGATAAAGGGGGATTTTTTTTCTCAATTTTAAAAAGTTCTAGCTTTCCCATTGGTTCTTTTGGTCAGGTGCCCACTCACTTCCTTTTACCTATCCATCACAGTGAGACTTTTTAACCCTTTACAGGTAAAGCAAGTAGAGAACAGCTACTAAGAGGGATTTTATAGCTAACTGGCTGAGTGGGTGTCCATAAAAGGGAGCTACTCTCCACCCTTCATGTATCATACCCTCCAAAAATGACCAGAAACCAATCAAAAAACAAACAAACAATCAAAATTTGCAGTTGAATAATTTTTTAGAAAACCATCCAATGCTGTTTTAAAATTGTCAATGATGGAGAATCCACCACAATCCTTGGTAAATTGTTCCAGTAGTTATTATTCCCATTATCTAAAATGTATACAGTTTTTCTCCAGTCAGAATCTCTCTAGTTTCAGCTTCTAGCCATTGATTTGTATTAGACATTTTCTCTGCTAGATTGAAAAGCCTAGTATTAAAAAAAATCAAGACTGTGATGGAGACTTTTATGCCTTCTAGCTCTCTTCATATTCTGGAAAGTCAAGGATTTTGGGATCATATGCTAGAGTGAGATTTCCAAAACCACCTAAGGGATTTAGAGGCCAAATTCCCACTAGTTTTAATGGGAAATGGGTATCCAAGAGAGCCTTGAAGTCCTCTCTTTAGAAATGCTCAAATGCCTCAGTGATCTCTTAGAGCTTATGGGAAGAGGCTGACATTTACAAAGTTGCCCGAGGGTTCAAATAGCTTCAAAAATATTATCAGGAGTTATTATTATACTTCCACGATTTTGTTCTTGTAACCAAGTACTTTTAAGAAAGTGGGGGAGGGATACATTAAGTAAATGCATTGACTTTTCCGTGGAACTCTGGATTTACACAGCAACCCACCTGCTTCAATATTTTATAGACAACGAAAGAGGCCCAGACATCAGTCAGAGAGAAGAGTTCATCTTTAGCTGCCTGGCACACAAGAGAGTATGCCTTATGAAGATCCCATGAAGATTTGGAAAGTGTATCACACAGGCGTTCTTCCAAGTCCTGTACTTTCTCTGTCCAGTCCTTGTCTTTGTAGAGGGTGGACATGCACCTTTTAATGAACCAAAAAGGATATGGCTGAGACTAAGGGAATAGGATGGGGAATTCCCTTCCTCCTTTTAATCTTTATACCTTTTATTTTTCATATAGGGAATTCTAATTATCATCCTGGCATTGTAACAAATCTGTGATTTAACAAGGACTTTATTCACGGCTGTCTGTCATCACGGCCGCTGGGAAATGTATGGCCATAACAGGGATAGAGTAAGACCCTCTGTTGAATACCAAGACCCCTATGATGTATGCATACATCATTGTGACTCTACCCAACAGAAGGCAGTGGTGAACATACTAATCAGGCCATTCTGAGTGTGACCCAGAGTCCAGGGCTCGGGCCCTTCTTGAGCTACTGGGCAAAATACATTGGAGTACAAGGTATATGACATGAGGAGGAGCAATTGATCCCTCCCAGCAGCAGGCAGTGGTAACATACACACATACACACACAGAACCCATTTCAATACGTCACCCTTGAACACCCTTCGCATTTTCTGCCACCCTAGTTCACTTCAATGGGGTGACTCTCAGAGTAAAGTTCTACTCATCAAGCACGAGAAAGAGAGAGGTTTCTGAAGATTTTCCTTTCCCCATCTCTTTCTTCGTTGACAACTCCACTCTTTTTGCTTCCTCCCAAGCCTCAATACTGGGGACCTGTTTACATGTCATTTCAGCTCTGTTTCACTTTGCAAGCTTTTCCAGTCTTCTCTGCTTAAAAGTGGGATTTCCAAAAGTGACTTAGGAATGCAAGTCAAAGGGTCAGTCACAGGGTATGTCTGCCCTGCAATCAGAGGTGTAACCGCAGCATGAGTAGACGCAAATGCACTAGTTTTGATCAAGCTAGCATGAGTGCCAATTACAGTGAAGCTGAAGAAGCATGGATCTCTGTGAGGAGTTGCTGAGGGTCCTAGGCAGCCTTGTACAGCCCATGCTGTAGCCCCAGAGCTTCACTGCTATTGATGTCTGAGCTAGCAAGGTTAAAGCTAGCTCAGATATGCCTATGCCGGTTACATCATATCCCCTGTTTGCAGTGTACACATACCCTTAGATAAAATCTCACCCATAAGGAATTGAAAATTTACAGAGATAAATAATAATAGGAATGCTCCAGTGGGCACCAACTCTGTTCAGGAAAACTGGCTCATTCTCACTTCTGCTGACATGCACCTACCAGGTAGAACCCGATACCCCACACAGATACAGGACAGCATCCAACAGGCCCTGCTTCTTCATCTCCACCAAGGTTCCTTGAAGGGCTATCATGGCCCGCAGACCTCCGCCTGATCCTAAGATGGTGATATTGGGCATGTTATCCTTTGTATCCTGGGTGAGGGAAAAGAGTGAAAGACAAATGAACTATCAATGCTGAGGCATCTCTGCTATTCAGCTCTTGGTATCCTTTCAAGAATTTCACACAGAATCTCAAGTTCCAAGACTTGTTTGCTTATGTTGGGAAGCATTCCTTATCAGGTGCCCAATGACCTGTGTCCCATGATGACTCAAGAGCAAATGCATTTTACCCTGCATATTCCCGTATCTCTCAGGGCCCTTTGAAACTCATAATAAGACAAAAATAGCCATATTGGGTCAGACTAAAGGTCCATCTAGCCCAGTATCCTGTCTTCCAACAGTGGCCAATGCCAGGTGTCCAAAAGAGAATAAAAAAAAAGAGGTAATCATCAAGTCATCCATCCCCGGTCGCCCATTCCCAACTTCTGGCAAACAGAGGCTAGGGACACCATCGCTACCCATCCTGGCTAATAGCTATTGATGGACCTATCCTCCATGAATTCATCTACTTCTTTTTTGAACCTTGTTATAGTTTTGGCCTTCACAACATCCTCTGGCAAAGAGTTCCACAGGTTTGACAGTGCTCTGTGTGAAGAAATACTTCTTTTTGTTTGTTTTAAAACTTCTGCCTATTAATTTCCTTTTATGACCTCTAGTTCTTGTGTTATGAGGAGTAAATAACATTTACTTATTTACTTTCTCCACACTAGTCATGATTTTATAGACCTCTATCATATCCCCCTTAGTCATCTCTTTTCAAAGCTGAAATGTCACAATCCTATTAATCTCTCCTCATACTGAAGCTATTCCATATCCCTATATCATGTCTGTTGCTCTTTTCTGAAACTTTTCCTTTGTGTTTAACGTCTTATGCTCCAACCAACAGACCAGAATTTTCAGGGATGCAAATTAGTGCCTACAAGGCATTTCAAAAGCAACTAAGCAATTTAGGTTCCTAATTTTACTGTCCTCCATGTTGACATCCCTTGCTCTCAATAATTCATGGGAGTAAGTGTTTGTTTGTTTATTTGTTTGTTTGTTTGTTTGGACAAACTTGTAATATAGGACTGATTTTTTTTCCCCATTTTGAAGCACTTGGAGGAGAGGAAGGTGATCAGGAACAATCAGCACGGATTCACCAAGGGCAAATCATGCATGACTAACCTGATTGCCTTGAATGATCAGATAACTGGCTCTGTGGATATGGGGAAAGCAGTGAATGTGATATATCTCGACTTTAGCAAAGCTTTTCATAGAATCATAGAATATCAGAGTTGGAAGGTACCTCAGGAGGTCATCAACTCCAACTCCCTGCTCAAAGCAGGACCAATTCCCAACTAAATCATCCCAGCCAGGGCTTTGTCAAGCCTGACCTTAAAAACCTCTAAGGAAGGCGATTCCACCACCTCCCTAGGTAACCCATTCCAATGATTCACAACTCTATGAGTGAAAAAGTTTTTCCTAATATCCAACATAAACCTCCCCTCTGCAACTTGAGACCATTACTACTTGTTCTGTCATCAGGTACCACTGAGAACAGTCTAGATCCATTCTCTTTGGAACCCCCTTTCAGGTAGTTGAAAGCAGCTATCAAATCCCCCCCCCCCCATTCTTCTCTTCTGCAGACTAAACAATTCCAGTTCCTCCAGCCTCTCCTCACAAGTCATGTGCTCCAGCCCCCTAATCATTTTTGTTGCCCTCCGCTGGACTCTTTCCAATTTTTCCACATCCTTCCTGTAGTATGGGGCCCAAAACTGGACACAGTACTCCAGATGAGGCCTCACCAATGCTGAATATATGGAAATGATCACACCTCTCAATCTGCTGTCAGTGCTCCTACTTATACAGTCCAAAATGCTGTTAGCCTTCTTGGCAACAAGGGCACACTGTTGACTCATATCCAGCTTCTCGTCCACTATAACCCATAGGTCCTTTTCTGCAGAACTGCTGCCTAGTCATTTGGTCCTTAGTCTGTAGCAGTGCATGGGATTCTTCAATCCTAAATGCAGGACTCTGCATTTGTCCTTCTAGAATCTCATCAGATTTCTTTTGGCCCAATCCTCTAATTTGTCTAGGTCCCTCTATATCATACCCCTACCCTCCAGCATATCTACCACTCCTCTCAATTTAGTGTCATCTGCAACCTTGCTGAGGGTGCAATCCACACCATCCTCCAGACCATTAATTATTAATTAATGGTTAATATTAATTAATGATTAATTAGTGGTTAATTAATGAATGGTTAATATTTTTTCTAACCAAGTTTTACCTTGAGTTTGTAAAGAATTTCAATCATGTTATTGAACATGATTTGATTAAACCATTTCTGTTATACAGCAATACTAGCTGTAGTAAGACAGAACCAAGGATGGGGACCTCTTGGGATGCAGTCAGCGATGTTTGTATCATCCCTTCCTGCATCAACTTTGAGTTGAGTTGTGATATTATTGACATAAATTGCAACCACTATTATATATTTGGAACATATATTATACAAAGGTTGTCGTGTGAAGTGTCTATGAAGAGGTTATGATTTGCTGGTTATTAGTGTGCTATCTGTATGCATGTATCATTTTTGTGTTTAGAGTTATAAGTGTTGGCTCTATACTGTCTGTATTTCAAATTTGTGCTATATTTCTGGGTGACACCCAGACAACATGGCCTCCGCACTGCCTAACCTGCTTGATTGCCCATTATGGAGGATCAGCTATACACGTGACCCATTGAGAGAAGTCAGATTCCCTTTTGACTCAGCAAGGCATGCAGGGACATGCCTATTGACCAAACTCTGAGGTTTTTCCATGCCATGTGCTGGGTGACTTGTGGTTGGAACAAAGAAAGCACAAGTCACATGGCAAAAGGACTATAGAAGCCAAAAGCAGCATCTCCATTTTGTCTTCAATTCTGTTTCTGACCTCTGGAGGAACCTTGCTATAAACTAAAACTTTGAACAAAGGACTGAACAAGCTGGGGATGTGCTCCAGAGACTTGATTTAAGCCTGCAGCATATTCCATCACTGCCACAAGCCGGAACCAAGAACTTTGCCGTTACTGTATGTAGTTGATTCCATTTAACCAATTTTAACTCTCAGCTATATTTCGTTCTTTTGTTAATAAACGTTTAGTTTTTAGATTCTAAAGGATTGGCAACAGTGTGATTTGTGGGTAAGATCTGACTTGTACATTGACCTGGATCTGGGGCTTCATCCTTTGGGATCAAAAGAACCTTTTATCTTTTACTGAGGTATTGGTTTTAATAACCATTCATCCTCATAACGAGTGGCATTGGGGGTGATACTGGGAAACTGGAGCATCTAAGGGAATAGCTTGTACGACTTATGGTTAGCCAGTGGAGTGACACCAAAGTCCTCTCTGTTTGGCTGGTTTGGTTTGCCTTAATAATAAAGGAAACCCAGCCCTTGAGCTGTAACTGCCCTGCTCTAAGCAATTTGTCCTGAACTGATACTCTTAGTTGTGTCCTGCCAGAGACAGCATCATTACAAATGGTTACCAAACCCTGAGCACCAAAAAAACACCCAGGTCACTTTCCCTTCAGATGAAGGAAGAATACTGTGAAGAGGAAGCAGTGGAAGACTCTTAGGCTGAGATTTGCAAAGCTGTCAGTGGGGAAATGTTCCCATATATGTGAGGTCCACAGGAGTTCACATCCCTCTAAGGACTGCCATTTTTCAATGATGGGTAACAATCCTGTGATGTTCCTCAAATTTCTCCATCATGCCAGCTAACAGAGTAACCATGGGGGGTGGGCAGCAGCAGTTGGATTTTGCCCTCTGTAAGGTTCAACCAGCAGAGGGGGCTGTGATATATGTAGAAAGTATGTTACATAGTCACTATTCATTACTCATATTAGTAATAAGTCAGATAAGTATTAGTAGCTCAACCAACTCTGTCCCTCTAATGCTCTCTGTGCACTACAGTGATGGCTCTAATCTCCCCTTCCCATCTGTTCTCTGCTGCAGGCTCTGTCTGGCCTGAAAATCACAGCGCTATATACACACACACTGCAAAGGGTTTTTAGGAAGCACTGACTGAATTAGGAAGCACTGACCTGACTTCATGTGAGCATGCAGCTCTCTAGAGGTTAGTCTCAGCAAGCCCCTTACTGATCCTTCAGCTGAAGGGGTAGGGGCTTGTGCTTTTAGCACTGAAGGCCCCCAAGTTTGAGCCTGCCAAAGGACATAAGGTTTGTATGTCTGTAGCCATGGGTTTCCTTCTTGGTGCTTTGGGAATGTTGTATTTCAAGGGGAACATCTCCATGGGGCAGGATTTTTAAGGCATTTCCTCCCACCGTACCAGGCACCTCAATCACCATCCACATGACTAACATCCTATATTGTTCTCCTTAGTGCCAAGAGGCATGATGGGCCGCTATATTACGGGGAGACTTTGGCAAACCAGTAAAGTGCCTGAAACCACTATGGCTTATTGTTAAAGACAGCCTAGTCAGCAAGCTGTTAAAAGCAAGTCTCAGCTTGACCAAGGCAGAACGGGAGGGGGGATTTAGGATATCATTGAAAGGGCGGCTTGACCCCACTTCCTTCCTGATAAGAATTGAGTTAAAATTGCTGATACATGCGTTTTCAAAGAGTAGGAAATGTCTCAGGAATGTCTATTGAGGTCTCAAGGCTGAAAGTTCTGGAAAGACCCACACCTGGTTAATCAATAATCAGAAGGAACCTCTTGCTTGAAACTGCTTACTTAACAAGGTTTCTTTAATTACTAATGTATAAATAAGGGGGAAAAGCTTGAGCCAGGTGGGACTCATTTTGGGACTGGCCTCTCCCTCTAGATGCATCTTCTGTTCCCCAGCAGCAGACGGGCTGCCGCTGTATCACTTGAAAGCCACACTCAGCTTTGGTAATTATCAAGGGTTGGGGGTGTTTTATTCACTTGTTGTGGCCATGTGTAAGTGCTTGAGACTAAGTAAAGTTTAGCTTTAAGTGAAAGCACTCTTGTGTTGTCCTGTTTGTGCCAGCCATCTATTGGTTGGATGGCCGTGCCTCCCCTGAGTTATTTCCTGACACCTCCTCGCATAGACTAAAGTTACCAAGATCTCTGGGTTGAAAGAACCCCGGGTAACACCTACCTCATCACGGGCAATGCCAAGGCTCTTGAGGCACTCCAGAACTTTTTCCTTTCTGTTCTCAGTGGCTTCTTTCTCACCTGCCGAGAGCTCATGGGAAAGTCGGACACATCCACCATCCTGCCAAAAATAAAATACAATAAAATATCTCATCTCTCCTAAGGCTGCCATAGTGCGGAGACATGGGAACTGTGCACAAATAACACCAGTCCCTGGCATTTTCCCAGGATTTACTCTTTGCATCTGTATTATGACTATAACTGGAAACCTCAGCCAAGGTTACAGGTGGAGGTGGGCAAATGACTGATTTTTCCCTTCACTGAAGTTCTCAGAAATTGGGAAATAAAGTTGGCTTTGGTTGAATGAAATTCAAAAATTGTGAAAGTTTTATCAGATTGAAAGAAATCTACTCTGGGTAGAACAAAACAAGTTTCTGTAGGACAAATTATTTACCTTTCTCCATTGAAACCTTTTCATAGTTTCTTCCATATTTCCCCGTAGAGCTCCTGGTGATGTGGAATTCTTTTTTCAGTGACAAATGTACTCTTCAGGGAGTGCCTCGATGGGAGGACCAAGTCAACCTCTAACTGTTATTTTTTGTGGCTGGTTCAGAGAAAAGGAACATTTAGTATCGTCCCATAGGGATATTGAGTGGAATTTTAAGAGTCTAAGGGAGTTAGGAGTTGAAATCCTATCTCCACCTGGAAATGTAAAAGAAAATAAGCTAACATGGAGTGTGGTTGGTTTAGAGGTTCCACTTTCCAAATACAAATAAGAGAGAAAAAATGGGTGGTGGTGATGAGGTTCAGATTTAAAACAAAAAAACAAACAACAACAAAAACCCACTGACCCTAGTAATAACATTTCTCTCCTGCTACAACAGAAATTGATGATGGTTCATGTTCCCAAGCCTCCCCTTCCAATAACATGTATATATGGGGGAGAGAGAGGGAGAGGGGTGTGTGGAGATAGCCAGATAGACATCTCTGATCTTGGTGTGTGCCTGGGAGAGCAGGAAACAGTAAATCACTGGTTGGAAACCTTTAGGTGAGAGAAAGAGCTGAGAAAATAGACACAGCCCCCATTCCCCATTTGGGGCCTTGTTTATTCTGGTTCCATTCAGCCCAAGTGCCAAGGTGTCAACCTGACTTTTAATTTTAAAGTTACTTCCCTGTGAAAATTTGGCAGAGGGCATTGTAACTGGTAGACTGACAGCAGTCAGTTTATATGGAAATCAATTTAGGGCCCTTGCAGGCTCTAGGAAGCACTCTAGAAGTTAAGGTGACAAACCTCATTGGAATTCCCTCTGCTCCTTTTATAACTCCAGCCCTTAATTGCATTCTGCGAAGCTCTGTCCCCACACCTGCGGTTTGCTCAGCTTACATTTCTGAACATATGTTATTGTGTCTGTGGGCAGGTATGTGAGTGTGAGTGTCTAGATCCTGAAGAATGTGAACTCTGGATCTGCACTGGTGATTTTCTGCTTTTAAACAGTGTGTGTGTGTGTGTGTGTGTGTGTGAGAGAGAGAGAGAGAGAGAGAGAGAGAGAAAGAGAGAGAGAGAGAGAGAGAAAGGGATGGGATTACTGTCTCCTGCTGGAGACGACACAGCTTGGCTGACAATGCTCCATGAACCCCATACAGAAGGCCCCCAGGAACACACTCAATTTGCAAGTCTTTTTTTTTTTTTTTTGCATTTAGGTGGTGGCAGTGTTTACCAAGCCAAGGTCAGAGAAAAGCTGTAACCTTGGGAGTTTAATACAAGTCTGGAGTGGCCAGTATTAATTTTTAGAATACTTGTGGGCTCCCAACTTCTGCACTCAGAGTGACAGAGTAGGAATTAAGCATTGTACACATCAGTAATACCACCTCCCTGCTCATCACTGATATACCCCTGTAGGGAGATTGAGACGTGACAGTATATAAGTACCTTCATGGTCCAGTTAATTAATTTAAATAAATTATGTTCTGATAGAGAATATGACAGGAGCATCACATGATCTCCAATTTTGCAAGTATTCTCTTTTTGACCTTTATCAAGATAGACTTTTTTGCCTTCTGTTTGGATTTTCCCAGTTTAACAGCCACCTGTAAGTGAATCAGATTAAGATGTTTTTGTCAGTGCTTGCAGGTAGATTTCCAGTTTGATTCCCTCTAGCTGTGTGCCATTGGAATGCTACAAAAGGTGCTCTGGCATTCACATTCTTCACCCAGTTGTCATCTCAATGTATGTATGATCTGTGGAGGCATCTGGAGTTGCCCTGAGTGTCATTTAAATGATTGGAGTCAGCATATCCCAATTGCATCCATTGGCATCTACCAGTTTCCACAGCATTAGTTTGATGATGCTATTTGTTCACTCCACCATCTCTGATGATTGCGGTCTATATAGATTATGCAATTTTTGTTGCACTCCAAGCAACTGTAAACACCTTGTAACGTTCACTCAGTAAAATGTGCCCCTCTATCTGACTCTATCCTTGTGGAGAGTTTCCAATGAGAGAAGCATTGTTCCAAATATTTTGGTTGTGGCTAAAGCAACATTTGCCTTAAGAGGAACTTTTTCCATCCATTTGGAGCATGGGTCAATAACAACAAGAAGGTACTGGTTTCTTCTGATCACAACAGATGAACTCATTTATGGAAAAGCAATATGTTTCTGTGATTTTTATTCTGGGAGCTATTACTGTGAAAAACTGGGTCAAGGTTTTCCCTTGATCAACATATGGGCACATATCAGAGTGCCCAGAATACAACAGGGCATGAGGCAAAGGATATAAGGTCTGTACTCGGATCACTGTTATATCTTTTCCCTGCAACAACAAAGTCCAGTTTGTCAGTTTAGCCTTGGACAGATTTCCATCCTTGATTCAATTATAAAACAAGAGCTGGAGAAGGGTGTGCGTGGAAGGTAGAGCTATTGGGTTTAAACCAATTAAAAACACAAACTGCTTGGTAGCCTAGCCGGAAACCAATACATATTTTTCACAAATGGAATAATTAAGTTCTACTACGCTCATTCTTCTAGGGTCATAGACTATTGGCTTAAATTTCCATGCTTCTCGTTAGAAGCTACTGTTGCAAGTTCAGTTGCACTGAGAGAGAGTGGTCAGCAAAGATGCTTTTATTACTGTTTGCTTCAATTTTAAAAATCTATTCATATGCTGGTCTATTCAGGCCCAAGCAATCCCTTTTTTCAGAAGTTTGTACAGTGGACCTGCAATGGAAGAAAAGTTAGGAATGAAGTCTCGACAGTATCCCGCCAATCCTAGAAAAGATCATAAAGAAATTATATCAGTGTGCATAGGCAATTTTTGAATTGAGTTCACCTTCTGTTGAGCTCTTGTTCCATCTCCCTGAGACAAGGTAATACCTGAAAAAACTTTTGTGGAGGAAAATTTCCTCCTATGATTATAATAGTCACTGAAATTCTTTCACACACATACCAATGTTTAGCAAAAGCTTCTACATATTAAGTCACTTATTCATGCACATTTGCCTTATTTTTGCAATGTTTGCCTTTGGAGGGAAAAACTGCACAGGGCCTGTTGGCTTCATTCTATCTGTTATTGTGGATCCTCATTCACTCTTTCCCCTTCCTGGCTTTCATACTGCATAAGTAGAGTTGAAATCCAAAATTGGAGAGGGTCCAGAGAAGAGCAACAAGAATGATTAAAGGTCTTGAGAACATGACCTATGAAGGAAGGCTGAAGGAATTGGGTTTGTTTAGTTTGGAAAAGAGAAGACTGAGAGGGGACATGATAGCAGTTTTCAGGTATCTAAAAGGGTGCCATCAGGAGGAGGGAGAAAACTTGTTCACCTTAGCCTCCAATGATAGAACAAGAAGCAATGGGCTTAAACTGCAGCAAGGGAGATTTAGGTTGGACATTAGGAAAAAGTTCCTAACTGTCAGGGTAGTTAAACACTGGAATAGATTGCCTAGGGAAGTTGTGGAATCTCCATCTCTGGAGATATTTAAGAGTAGGTTAAATAAATGTCTATTAGGCATGGTCTAGACAGTATTTGGTCCTGTCATGAGGGCAGGGGACTGGACTCGATGACCTCTCGAGGTCCCTTCCAGTCCTAGAGTCTATGAATTTATAATGTTGCAGTAGCTACTGCAATGGGTTGAGGTGGGGTGGGCTAGCAATTCAAAATCATGGAGTTCATCTGCTGGTGCATTTCCTGCATTTCATACTTCTGAGGTTCTAGTGTTGTTCCAGTCTGGCGAAGTGCTAATTATGTCCAGTTTAGGAGTAGGAGGCTGATAGGCTGGGATTTTTGGGAGGAGATGGTAGTGATTATTGTCAGGTATGAATTGTCTCATACTGTAGTTGATGAAGATAGTAATGAGCATGAAGTGGCTCTCCTTTATTTAGGTGCCTGTGATTATTATATTGTGGATTTTGAGTTTGTGGGCAGCATGGTATGGCACCTCTTAGATATAATCAGTTTCTAATATTCTTACCCAACCCTCTTGTGTGAGCTTGTTGGCATTCTGCCACATATTGTAGGCCTTTCACTTTATGTTTTGTTCTACCTGTGGCTCCTTGAACAGTTGCTATAGGAGGATGAATTCTCTTGGAACTTTTCAGTTGGATCTGAATATAACTATAAGCTTAGACAATTCATCCAAAATATCTGGAAGAGTACTCTTAGTGTGTACGTGCATTATAGAATCATAAAACTGGAAGGGACCTTGAAAGGTCATCTAGTCCAGTTCTCTGCACCCAAAGCAGGACTAAGTATTATCTATAGACCAGTGGTCCCCAACCTTTTCCGGGTGGCAGGTGCCAGACGACGAGCCACCGAGGACTGTGGCTGGCGGACAAGCATCTGCCAAAATGCCACCAAGAAGCAATAACCTCAAGAGGCATCGCCACTGAAACGCCGCTGAAGTAGCATCATCAAGAGGCATCACTGCCAAAATGCTGCCAAAAATCAGTGGCATTTTGGTGGCAGAGCCTCTTGGTGATGGGGCATTTTGGTGGATGCTTGTCCATTGGCCAGTACACAGGTGCACATAGATGCCCCGGCTGGCACCACTGGGCCCATGGGCACTGCATTGGGGACCACTGATCTAGACCATCCCTGACAGGTGTTTGTCCAACCTGATCTTAAAAATCCCCAATGATGGAGATACCACAACCTCCCTAGGCAATTTATTCCAGTGCTTAACCACTCTGACAGTTAAGAAGTTTTTCCTAATGTCCAACCTAAACTGCCCTTGCTGTATTTTAAGCCCACTGCTTCTTGTCCTATCCTCAGAGGTTAAGAAGAACAGTTTTTCTCCCTCCTCCTTGTAACAACATTTTATGTACTTGAAAACTGTTATCACGTCCCCTCTCAGCCTTCTCCTCTCCAGATTATATAAATACTTTTTTTCAATCTTCCCTCATAGCTCATATTTTCTAGACCTTTAATACTTTTTGTTGCTCTTCTCAGGACTTTCTCCATTTTATCCACATCTTTCCTGAAATTTGGCACCCAGAACTGGACACAATACTTCAGCTGAGGCCTAATAAGTGCAGAGTAGAGTGGAAGAATTACTTCTCATGTCTTGCTTACAATATTCCTGCTAATGCATCCCATAATGATGTTTGCTTTTTTTGCAACAGTGTACACTGTTGACTCATATTTAACTTGTGATCCTCTATGACTTCCAGATCCCTTTCCACGGTGCTCCTTCCTAGGCAGTCATTTCCCATTTTGTATATGTGCAACTATTTGTTCCTTCCTAAGTGGAGTACTTTGCATTTGTCCTTATTGAATTTCATCATATTTACTTTAGACCACTTCTCCAGTTTGTCCAGATCATTTTAAATTTTATATCCTATCCTCCAAAGCACTCACAACTCCTTCCAGCTTGATATTGTCCACAAAATTAATGGCATAGAGAATACGCTTATAATCTAAACCATTAATCATAATCTTCCTTCAAAATGCTGGTGAAACATTGTTAAATAATAAATCAATATATTGAGGGTCCCTTTCCTTTCCAGACACTTCATTAGATTTTCAAGCTGCACATAATCTATTATGAAACACATATGGGGATTCTCACTCCTGTTGTCTCAGATTAGCTAGCAAGGTGACCCCTGCCTGTCCTGGGTCCATATTTTGTTCTAACAGATATACAGTGTCTGTAAATGATTTTTCCCCTTCTTGAAATTTTGATGGCAATGTATTCCACAAAGTGCTGCATGTATTGCAACTCTATCTCCTTTTCTCATTGGCACTATCATCTTTTCAATGGCATTTGGTGTTTTTGTATTTGTTACTACTGCTATTGGGAAGACATGGCTATTCAACCCTGAAGGTTCCAATTTAGAAGTTGATTCTTGTTCCTCCTTTATAGTTACATTGGGGATTTCCTTTTCCTCTGTTTTTCAAAGGAACTGGTATCTCCCAAGTTTGGGCACCTTCTACTGTGTAAAATGTAGGTGGGAAGTTTGGTTCTAACCTTTTATACTTTGTTTTGGTTGGGGTAAGTGCCTGCAGCTTGTGAAGGTCTGGCATTGGCAGATTGTCCTGTGGGGATTCTGCTTTTGACCAAGCCTTTTGGTGTAAAGAGAGCAGGTGGGAATCAGAATGAAGTGTGCCACCTGTTCTCTTCCTTATTGCTTCTTGCTCAACTGACTTAAAGGTATTAGACTCATTTGTTAGGGTCACAAATTGCAAAGACTTTCATCTTTCATGGGAGGCATTTCTATCTAAGTCTGCTTCCTGTCATGTAGCCAGCAAGTTCTATAGTTCCCTGAGTTTCTTGTAATAAGCGGCACAGTTGTGAATGAGACTGAAGTACCTCCTGACTTTTTCTTATTTGGTAAACTTTTTGTAACAGACCTTCCCTTTCTTCACTGCTGACAGCTTCTTCAAATCCCCCTTTCACTACCCCCAAAGTGCTTGTCTCAGCGTCTGTATCTGACACTTCCTCTTTTTCTATCTTGCCGGAGTGTTTATTCTGTTATTCCTGTCTGCTCTTAGACCCTCAACCCCCTCCTTACCCAATGGAAAGCTATGTCCTAATGTTGGCTGTTCTTTCCCAGGTTCCACCATGGCTACCGGTATACGGGAAATGGGATTAGCTGGTATTACATTAATAACATATACAGGTGGAAACTGCATCTCTGTACATACATCTTTCTCAGTTTCTAACTTTGGGATATCTTGGATTTGCTGCCCCATCTCATTGTAAGCAGAACACAATCCTTTTTACCTACATAAAATCATTTGTTTTCAATTAATTACACCTGTAGATCTAAAGTGACCTTTCTCTCCATCATACTTTCTGTGTTCTCCGGAGCCATGCACTAGGTGCCAATTTGTAGCTTTTATTTTATTTAAAGTGAATTTTGTTATGTGATATTAGACCACTGTGGCTTTGGCTCTACAGCGGCTATAATTTCAAGCTTAACAGAGTGAAAGTCACCTCTGCTACTTGCTTCAGATTTAGAGTCTCTAGCAACACATAAAGACCAAGGCTATTGACCATACAGACATTTACAAGTAAAAGGTCTAGTCTGTTTTAAAAGTTTTATTAAAGTTACAATTAAAGTTATGATTACCTGAGCTTATAGAAATTCTACACAGACCTATGCACAAGTTACAAATATAATCATACTTACATCTCCTAGGCAATGTTAGGGTCTGATGGGTCTTTCACAGATTAATCCTCAGTAGAGAGATAGTCGAGCTGGAGTTTCCCAGAGGGAGCTCAATTTTCCTCATCTCGGCATCCTTTTTTTATCATGTGATTCTAATTATACCTCATTAGCATTTATGCACATAGTGCAACCTGAGGTTAGGGCATGTGCTAGAAAAATGTGACTTGTAAGCAAAAAAATTACTCTTACTGTTTTTTTTTTTTTGCAAGAGCTCCCATTGGTACATTTTTCCCCATAATCTTGTGGCATAGTGTCATTTTTGACCACATACTTATTGTTAAGGCTTCCCCTCCCTGTTCCTGTTAGGCAGACAGAAAGCAGAACACCAGAATCAAAAGTGCAAGCAATATGAAGTTTATTGGGCTTTCCAAGTAAGCATAATTCACAGCTATGTAGCCCATCAGAGCTTTTCCTGTCCCATTCCCTCCGTGTCTTTCTTAGAAGGCTTGATTATACTAGTGATGCAGGCCCCTGGTCCCTCCCCTTACAATTTATGGACATGTTTTGGTTTGGTTTGGAGGGTTATGAGTCTGGGGGCTTCGGTACCACCTCTTTTGTACTCCATGGGAGGGGTAGGGAGTGAGGTTGTGCGCTGGCTAAGGCCAGGATTATCTTTGGCTTCCAGTGGCTTTTAGTGTTTCTTATACCTTCCCCACCCTGCATCCTCCTCACCCCTTCCGATTGGTTGCTTTGACCTTGTGCTTGTGTTTTGATGTATTAGGCTGACTTTTGGGAGAGGTAAAAATAAACTAAAAAGAAATTTAAAAGGCTTTCTAAAAATAATAGAGTTGAGAAAAGCAAGAGAACCTGTCTCACTGAGCACGTGGCAGTAAGAGAAGCAAAGAGAGTTTTAAAAAGTGCTTTAAAGAAAAAAAAAGGGAGTCATTTTGAAAAAGAAAAGCAAAAGTTTTATTAAAGAAAAGAAAAAATTAAGTTTCATAAAGAAAGAAGAAAATAAAGAAAAAGGGTTTAAAGAAATTAAAGAATAGAGATGAAGTTGTTTCAAAAGGTTATGAAAGAAAAGAGTTTTAAAAATATAAAGAATAGAGAGTGAGAAATTAAAAAGGGTTATTTTGGAAGAAATTAAAGAAACACAAAAGGTTTATGAAATAAGAGAAAAATATAAAGGTACATTAAAAAGAGGTAAATTAAAAATAGAGAACAATTAAAAATGTTTATTTTGAAATAAAGAAAAAAGGCAAATTAAAGAAACGAGATTTCTTTGTTAGGTTGAGAGAAAGTTTAGTAAGCACCTGGTAGACAAAAAGAGGAGGAAAAAAGACAGGGAACACGTGGGAGAGAGAGGAGAAAAGAGGGTTTTAAAAGTTTATTTAAAAAAGGTTTATTTTGAAATAAAACATAGAGTTGAGAAATTCAAGAAAGAGAAGATTTCAAAGAAGTTAAAGAATAGATAGAGAGCTTTTTTCACTGAACACAGGGCAAGAGACTTCTAACATTTGGGAGGGAAGGGTTATTCTGAAATAGAGAGAAATTAAAGAAAAGAGGTGCTTGTTTTAAAAGGTTTCTGAAAGAAAAAAGTTTTTAAAAAATTAAGAATGATTTTTAAAGCAGAGCAGAGGGCAGAGTACGAGAGCAAAGAGGGGTTTAAAAATTTAGAAACAAGAGTACTTTCAAATAAAGCCATAGATTGAGAAATTCAAGAAAGAGAGGATTTCAAAGAAATTAAAGAATAAATAGAGAGCCTGTGTCTCTGAACACATGACAAAGAGATTTTAAAGAGGACAGAGAGAGAGAGAAAGAGAGAGCGAAGCAGCGAGCTTACCCAAGCAGCTGCCTCTAGTGAAATGACATATGTGTTTATATATGTGTTTCAATAAAAAAAATAGCATGCAGCGAGCCCTATTTGAAGTAGCATTTTTTTAAAGGTGTTTCTTTTTTCAGCAAAAGCACAGGTTTAAAATTAAATAATGAAAACCTGAAGAGATGCTAAGTTTATTTAATTTTCATCACTAAATAATTACCAACTCTGCAACACAAAGATTTTAATCTAGAAATAAAATCCTGTGTACAAGAATGTCAATTGTAAAGAAATAGTGACATAACCATTTAAAATGTATTTAACACATTCTTTTTAACTATTTTATAATAAAATTTTAAAGGAGAGAATTATATAGCAATGGATCCCCCCTCTTGTTTTTCCTAGAAGAAAACTGTGCAAAGGAGGTACATAAAAACTGGCCCCCTCACCCTTGTTATTCAAGAAATGACCCTTCACTTTCCCCCACTCCATTTAACACTTTTGCTAAACATGCAGTGTTTAATTATATCAAATAAAGTTTGCTGTTAAAGTTTTCACAAATGCACCAGTCGTTAATGTTTCACCTAATGGCTTTAGATTTATACAACAGACAAATTAGCTCATGTAAAAGAATTAACACTTTTTATCAAAGATTCCCTGCCCCACCACACACACTTTCTTCTTTGAGAATGTTTTTTAAAGTCGAAACCAAGGACAACTAAATGTTTAAAACATTAATTAAAGGGAACAGGCATATAGATTTCTTTGTTTCAGTTTTGTTAAAGACACTTGTGAAAGTGAAATCAAACTTCCTAGTTTCATTTACTGGAAACTGACTTTAACTTTGTAAAGGGTGAATGTCATTTACAATAAAAGTGTAAGAGGAATGAATAACTGTGCGAAGGATAAATATCCCCCTCTCTTGTTATTTGAAGATGATAACTACTGAAACAAAATAATGTTTATTAGGAAGAAAACTTTATGAAATTTTTAAAAAGACAAAAGCGAAAGTCCTGTGACTATACGAAGTTCAGATATAGCCTATTTGCATCCATCTTCCTGACTTTTTCTGTTCCATTTAACACTTTTGCTAAACATGCAGTGTTTAATCATATCAAATAAAGTTCTTTAGAAGTTTAACATGAAAATACAGCATGGAATGAGCTGTAACATAACAAGGCCTCTTTTAGGAATGTTTCGTATGCAGTGAGGCCTATTTGAAGCAGTAAACTTTTTAAAATAGCTACAGCGATAGTGTAGGCTTAAAGTTAAATAATGAAAGCCTAAGGAGATGCTAAGCTTACTTAATTTTCATAATTAAATAATTATCATCTCTGTTGCAGTAGTTATCAGCTTCAAATAACAAGGAAGGGGGATGTTCTTCTTACTCCTTCATGCAGTTATTTATTCCTTTTAAACTTTTACTGTAAATGACATTCATGCCTTACAAAGCTAAAGTCGGTTTCCAGTAAATGAAATAAGGAAGTTTGGTTTCCCTTTCACAAGTATGTTTAACAAAACTAAAACAAAGAAATCTACCTGCCTGTTCCTTTAATTAATGTTTTAAACATATGTTTGTCCTTGGTTTATATTAAAAAAAATTCACAAAGAAAAAAGTGTATGTGGTGGGGAAAACCAGACTCTTTATCTGTGGTAAAAAGTATTAACTCTTTTACATGAGCTAATTTGTCTGTTGTATAAATCTAAAGCCCTTAGGGAAAACTTTAAAGACTGGTGCATTTGTGAAAACTTTAGCAGCATACTTTATTTGATATAATTAAACACTGCATGTTTAGCAAAAGTGTTAATGGAGGGAGGGAAAGCTGACGGGGAGGGTCATTTCTTCAAATAACAAGAGTGAGAGGTCAGTTTTTATGTACCTCCTTTGCACAGTTTTCCTCTAGAAAAAAAAAAGGATGGAGGAACCTGCTGCTACGTAATTTCTCTCCTTTAAAATGTTATTGTAAATCCTGGGAATATGACATTCTCCTTTATGCAGCTTACAGGTAGGGTCAATTTCCAGTAAATAAAATAAGGGTTAGGAAAGAAAAATTCTGAGTGGTGGGGAAAAGCAGGGTCTTGTTGTAAAATATCAGCTTTTCCTTTTAAATTAAAAAAAATGTAGCCTCTTTTTGTATAAGCTATTTTCTTAGTGTTATCCAGTACAAAGATCTGCTAATATAGCTTTAGTCCTATAATGCAGGTATGTTATTTCATGTTAGCAAAAGAATTAAAATGGGCATATGACATTCTCTCTTTATAAAGTTTACAGCTAAAGTTAATTTCCAGGAAATTAAACAAGGGTTGGGGGAAAAAAGGGATGTGTGGTGTGGAAAAGCAGGTTCCTTATCTCTGGTAAAGGGAAAAAAAAGTTAGTTATTTCACATAAGCTGCTTTTTCTTTTTAATTAGTTGACGTTTTGTATCATTTCTTTACAGAAGTTTTCCTTTAGGCAAAACTTTAAAAATCAATCTGGTGTACTTCATTTTGTGTGAGAAATAGAACATCTTTATTTCACTGTTGGCAAAAGAATTAAGAAAAGAGTTTATCTTACATTTTCAAACAGAGGGGAAGGGAGGGAGGGAAGAGGTGGTGGCCCTTGTTTTAAAAAATCTTTGAATGATATGATTGGCTCAGGAAGAGTGCATTCTAACACACAGCTGTAGAACAGGTTCTGATCGGTCCAGCATGGCTTGCCACTAAGGGTCGCTGCCCCTGAAAAGTTATCATTTCACTTGGGGCAGCTGCTTGGGTACACTCACTGCTTCCCTCCTCCTTTAAAATCTTTTTGCCATGTGCTGTGTTTTCTCCTCCCTGCTCTGTGCTGTCTTTTCTCTTCATTAAAATCTCTTTGCCCTGTGTTCCCTGAGCCAGGCTTTCTATCTATTCTTTGCTTTTTTAAAAAATCCTTCCTTTCTTTAATTTCTCAGTTCTAGACTTTATTTCAAAATAATCTTTTTTTTCTAAACTTGTAAGACCCTCCTTGCTTCTCCCTCTGCCATGCTGTCCTTATCATTTCTCCTCTTCTCTCTCGCTACCTTGTGCTTACTAATGTTTCTCTCAACGAGCTTGCCTTCATTATCATTATATTTAGCTTCTTTCATTATATTCAGCTGTACCCCAAGAAACCTACAGTCTCCTATATTGTGTAAGATATTAGCTGAGGCATGAACTAGCATAGGTGTGTTAAGTAGGCTGTAAGCCAGGGCACAGGTTAATGGTTACCTTTAGATTTTTAGGAACTAAGGCGTTTCCTCAATAGTAGGAGTTAGAATGCTCCTGTAAGTGCTACTGCAAGGAACATGGAAGTAATAGCCACACGTCCGCTTGAGCAAGGGGTGAAGGTTATTGTTCATCATTTGGCTCTGTGTGTGTTCGCTCCCTGTGCTGTGCTGGCTCTGCGCAAATAACCGACACAGCAGACCTCAACTGAAATGCCCAAGCAGACCAGACTCCAGTTCAGCCATGAAGGCGCTCGACTAGGTTTATAGTTAACGAAGCACGGTCTTAGTATCCCGTACAGGATCACTAACACATGTATGTCCATTACAATGGACCTGCTCAGTGAATAGTGGGACTTTCCATTTTCCCCTAGGTGAGACAAAAGATTAAGGCAAGTTATCCCAACATTTATTGACCGAGCCAAACCATATGGGTTAAACAACTTATGTGTCGCTTTACGCGTTTCATGACATGTTTGTTACCTCCCCTTCTACTTTTCTCCTGATGTTTCAGACAAAATATCACCACTAAACACTATTGTCAAACCATTTTATCATGTGCTAGGCTGGGGTTTTCTTGTGCTTAACATTAAAAAGGTTACAGAGCAGTTTTTAAACTAAGAGATACGGGAAATCTGATTGCTGCAGAGGAGCACATGGATGGGACAGGAACTTCTCTTAGAGAAGAGTCTATTGATAGAGATTCTCAAGGTTTTAGTCAGGAGGAAAGGATGGAAGAGGATAGTCCAAGGGCCAGATCAGTTGAGAAACATTCACATAAAAAATAATCTGACACATCAGAAAAGGGCAGACAAATAAAAAGTGACAAGTTTTTAATGTGGGTGTACACAAATGCTAGAAGTCTAAATAATAAGATGGGTGAACTAGAGTGCCTCGTAAAGGAGAAGATTGATTTAATAGGCATCGCAGAAATCTGGTGGAGTGAGGACAAACAATGGGACACAATCATTCCGGGGTACAAAATATATTGGAAGGACAGAACAGATTGTGCGGGGGGGGAGGGGAATGGCACTATATGTGAAAGAAAATGTAGAACCAAATGAAGTAAAGATCTTAAGTGAATCCACATGTTCCATAGAATCTCTATGGATAGTAATTCCAAGCTCTAATAAGAATATAATAGTAGGGATCTATTATCGACCACCTGACCAGGACAGTGATAGTGACTATGAAATGCTAAGGGACATTAGAGAAGCTATCAAAATAAAGAACCCAGTAATAGTGGGAGATTTCAATTATCCCCATATTGACTGGGTACATGTCACCTCAGGATGAAATGCAGAGACAAAATTTCTTGATACTTTAAATGACTGCTTCTTGGAGCAGCTAGTACAGGAACCCACGGGGGAGAGGTAACTCTCGATTTAGTCCTGAGAGGAGCGCAGGATCTGGTCCAAGAGGTAACTATAACAGGACTGCTTGGAAATAGTGACCATAATATAATAACATTTAACATTCCTGTGGTGGGAAGAACACCTCAGCAGCCCAACACTGTGGCATTTAATTTCAGAAAGGGGAACTATGCAAAAATGAGGAGGTTAGTTAAACAGAAATTAAAAGATACAGTGACTAGAGTGAAATCCCTGCAAGATGCATGGACACTTTTCAAAGACACCATAATAGAGCCTCTGCCCAAAGAAGTAACTGGTTCTTACCTCCATGAAGGAGCGGGGTCTTCCCTCTCAGCAAATTTGAGAACTAGCACTGCTTGGTTTCATAGGACAAGGTGACCTGTCCCCACCGCTCCCTGAGATGGCTCAGCTTCTGACTGCTGTCACACACCCCAGGGCCTAGAAGACAGGTGGGGAGGAGGTTCCTATTCATGTCACCCTCTGTGAGCCAATAGAAGAGCCAAAGAAAGAATAAAGGGCAAGAGGTGAAGCAGGCCCTGAGCCTCTGTCCCATCCTCACCTCCTCAAATGTGGAGCTTCTTGAGCTTCATTTGGGCAGACAATCTGTAGCTCTGGCACAAAGGTCCTTCTGCGCCGTGTGGGGCAGGGAGACCTCTGCCTGGGAGCACGGGGAATGGGATGGGGGTCAGAGCAAGGAAAGAGGAGAGGGGTGTGGGAGTGAGAGGAAGAGCTCATGCCCCAAATAAAGGAAGTTTGGGATCAGAGGGAAGGACCCTGGTCCACAGAGAGAGGAGAGAGTTCTGTCAGTAATAGGGGCCTCCATTTCCCTTTCCACTAGCCCCTCATTTACAGTAAGACAGAGCAGTACCTGCGGCAGGGAACGGGAGTTGCTGAACATGGGAGGAGAACCTTTAAGGGCCTCAGATGAGGCTCAGCCCTTGCAGTGCCTCAGGCACCTGGTGCAAGTGCCGGATGATGCGGAGCTGACACATCACCTTGTCTGTGACATCCTCCAGCTGCAGGGCAAGGAGAACATGGCAGAGACTGAGACACTGCCCTGGAATCAGGGAGGATTAAGGGCACCTGGAACCAGCATCATTTCCACCCAGCAACTGCTCATGTCTGAGTGGTCGATTCACACTCCTGATCCCCAGGATGGATGCTTATTGTCCTCTCTAGTGACCTCCAGTGCCAACCATCCTCCTTGTAGGGTTAGCTCCTGCCACCTCCCCGTCAGTGCCCCTGACAGCTGTTCCACCTCCAACCCAGCCGGGGACACCGCTCAAGTTTGTAAAACCCTCTCCTCCACCCCGACCTCCAGCCCCACCCAGGTAGGGCAGGAGGGATTCTGACAGCAGTGAAGTGGCATGCGGGAAGGTTGAGATCTTTTCCCATGTCACCCCAGTGACAAATGCTGAAGCCACATTATGGCAGCCCTGGTGAATGGGGCAGGTCAGCAGCCTCTGCTGACTGAATCCTCCCATTCTCTCTAGAGTGGGTCCAGCCCTGTCAGCAGCAGGACAAGCTTCCCCCACTCATGTGCCTCAGAACTGCCTGGCCAGTTGCCATCACCCATCAGTCCTTGGCCTCCCAGGCTGCCAGTGATGGAGGCAACTCTGGGTGGTGGCTCGGGTGACATGGACACTAGGCCATGGGGAAATGGGTGCAGCTCTGTGGGTCAGGAAAGGTTCACAGAGGGCAATTAGGGGACTGTCCTGCCCTTCCCAGGAGTGATAGTGGAGCATCACATCCTAATAACACAAGTCCATGAAGTCCAGAAGTCTCCACTAGGCTCCTTGCTCCCAGGCCAGCGAATGGTGATAGGATGGGGATGAGGCCTGGGCCCACCGCAATCTCCTGAGTCTAATGCAGCTGCTTACCTTGTCCCTCATCAGTTGCTGGGCTTCCCCCAGGATGGAGTATGTGAGTAGTAGCCCAGCCTGGCTAATACACAACAGGGGGTCATGGATTGCCAGCATTGCTGTTTGGAGGAAGTATTTTCTCTGCCCCTCAGAGAAGAATTTTCCAAAGACCTAAAACCAATAGGACATAAGGCTGTAGCAGATTGCCCAGAGCCATCCTCCAAATCCTAGAGATAGAATGGCCTCAGTGTCTGGTGCCCCAAAGGGAGGGTAAGAGAGCTGCTGTAGCCAGCTCCCCAGGAGGCTTTCATGGTCCCATGGCTCAGGGAAGCCCCTTTATTAAAAGATGGCAGAAACTTAGGGACCAAAGCCTCCAGTGGCTCTATCTGGAGGGCAATTTTCCAGCCATGATGGGCAGAAAATAGATCTCTAATGTGGGTGAGCAGGGCCTACTCTGCTGTGCAGCGCACAGAGACGATAGGGGACCCTGTATTGCTTCCAGCAGAGTTATTTCTTGCACCTCAGTGGCTAGAGGAGTGTGCGTGGGGCGGGGGGAAGGGGGTTGGAGCTGACAGACCCAAGTTCTATTTCCCCCAAATTAGTGATTTCTCTAGTACCTGGGTATGACCTAGGGAGCTCCTTGGTTTCTGCCAAAGGGAATCCAATCTGCAACCTGACCAGGATAAGGAGACTCATGTCCCAGTCCCCATCACAGACCCTCCTAGGAAACTTTTCTTCTGCTGCAGCAATTCAGCTTGTGGGAGGCAGGACAAGCTCACACAGTCTCTCTCACATGATGTCTATAAAGCAGCATTCTGTAGATGCACTTGTAGATCCAGGAGCCATTCCAAGGCCCCCTCTGTGATGTTGTGGAAATCACCCATTTCACCTTTGACTCCAATCTGGGGGCACTGGGTTATGGTGTGTTCCAAGGTTTGGATGTTCTCACCACAGCTGTGAGACGAGGTGGGGAGGTCTTTGATTTTCTACTTGTGCAGCAAGTAGGTGTAACTTGGGTCAGTGACAATGTGCTTCTTTGGCACAGTGGCTGAGGTCCAGATACTCTGCCATTCCCTGGCCAGGTCTTGAGACATGAGGAGGGCGCATGTGGTCCATATTGGCTCTGGAGCTCACTGTGCTCCCTACCCAGTTCCCAGGTTGGGGCATTCTGCTTCCTTGCTGTCAATGGAATTGGGCAAACCCCACCTCCTTTCTCTGCTTCTACAGGGTGCAGGGAAGTAAACAAGGGTCTGATCAAGCAATAGTGACTGACTGACCTAGTGCTTTCCTCTCAGACACTTGGGGATCAGCCAGGGGGACAAGGAGCAGAGAGACACCCAGAGCCATAATCCTATATTAACTCACCCACCTGGGGAGTCTCCTTATGCCACGTAGCAATGGCTCCATGTAAGACACTCAAATCACGGCAACTAGCGAGGTTCCAACGTGGGACCTTTAGCATCAGCCTGTCCCACTGGGTGCTGGATGAGGAACTCCGAGCTGGAAATAAGGAGTGGGCACTTTTCCTGTGTCCAGGATGCATCCACTGCAGGGACCTCAGCCAGCCCCACTCCCTGAGCTGTGTCATACCCTGCCACAGTGTCCTTACCCCCGCCCCCACTCTGGCTGTGTTTTTATAGTCCAGGAGTCTGCTGTCCTGGTGCCAGTCGTGGCACCACAGATCTTCTGCCCTGGAAAAGAGGGAGAGAGAGAGAGACACTTTGATCATTCTGTTTGCAGTTTCTGTGTCCTTCAAATCCCATTGGTGGCTGCACAGTGGAGTGGAGAAGAAGAGATGCAGAGAGAGACTTGTTCTCCAGCTGGGGTCAGGTTGAGAGAAATTGTCTGGGGTCCCATTATCCACCTGTGGTCACTCTCAGTCCCCTGTTGGGTTCCATGTCCCAGTGGGTTGACCCCTCGGTTCGAGCAGCAGCTGGTTCAGCCGGTAAGTCCCCTTCCTGGCCTGCTGGCTGATGTCTTCATCTGAGTCACTCACAAACAGAGCCAGCTGTGTCACATGGTGACCCATCCTAGGGAACTCTGCTGAGATCTAATGGAAGGGACAAGAGAGGAGAATCTATCAGAATTTTCCTGTCAGCTCCTTGTTCCCCCGGGCCAGAAGGCTACTTCCCTTAGCCCCTCTGCAGGAGATGCGGGGGGAGAAGAGCCTGAGATAGACCCTCCATTTGCTCTGCTGCCAAGGGAACCAGGATCTGCTTTGGGATGCCAAGCAGGGGCTGGCGCATGGTCCCTTTCAAGGTTCCTTCCCCACTCTGAACTCTAGGGTACAGATGTAGGGACCTGCATGTGAACCTTTAAGCTTAATTACCGGCTTAGATCTGGTTTTTCTGCCACCACTCAAGTTATTTGGGAAACTCTGTCTACCTCCTCCCTAGAATATCTCCCTCCCAAATACTATAACCCTTCCCTGGGTAGCCTTGTGAGACTCCTCCACCAATTTCCTGGTGAACACTGATCCAAACCCTTGGATCTTAAAACAAGGAGAAATTAACCATTCCCTCTCCTTTCCCCCCACTAATTCCTGGTGAGTGAAGATCCAACATGTCATAAACAGATAGTTAAGGGTTAATGTCTCTTTTACCTGTAAAGAGTTAGGAAGCTCAGTGAACCTGGCTGACATCTGACCAGAGGACCAGTCGGGGGACAAGATACTTTCAAATCTTGGTGGAGGGAAGTCTTTGTTTGTGCTGTTTGTGTTGTTCGTTGTTCGCTCTTGGGGCTAAGAGGGAGCAGACGTGCACCCAGGTTTTTCTCCAATTCTTCTAAATCAGTCTCTCATGTTTCAAAATAGTAAGTACTAGCTAGAAAAGGCGGATTAGTCTTATGTTTGTTTTCTTAACTTGTAAATATGTATTTTGCTGGAAGGATTTTTACCTCTGTTTGCTGTAACTTTGAATCTCAGGCGGGGAAGAGGGAGTCCCTCTAGTCTCTATGAATCTGAATACCCTGTAAGCATTTTACACCCTGATTTTACAGAGATAATTTTTATTTTTTCTTTTATCAAATGCTTTCTTTTTTAAGAACCTGAATGATTTTTTTTCTTCCTGGTTTAAGACACAAGGGGATTGGGTCTAAACTCACCAGGGATTGGTGGGAGGAAAGGAGGAAGGGGAAGGTTAATTTCTCTTTGTTTTAAGATCCAAGGAGTTTGGATCAGTGTAGCCTCTCAGGGTAACTCAGGGAGCGGGAAAGGAGGGGGAATGGTTTATTTCTCCTTGTTTTAAGACCCAAGGGGCTTGGGTCTTGGGTTCCCCAGGGAAGGTTTTAAGGGAACAGAAAGTGTGCCAAACACTATCTTTTGGCTGGTGGCAGCGTTGTCAGAGCTAAGCTAGGAATTAAGCTTAGAAGTTTCCATGCAGGTCCCCACTTTTTGGACGCTAAAGTTCAAAGTGGGGGAAAAAACCTTGACACAACCCCTTTGGATCTTAAAACAAAGAAAAATCAATCAGGTTCTCAAAAAGAAGGCTTTTAATTAAAGAAAGAAAGGTAAAAATCTTCTCTGTAAAATCAGGATGGAAAATAACTTTACAGGGTAATCAGATTCAAAGAGCCCAGAGGAACCCCTTCTAGCCTTAGGTTCAAAGTTACAGCAAACAGAAGTAAAATCCTCTTAGCAAAAAGGAACATTTACAAGTTGAGAAAACAAAGATAAATCTAACATGCCTTGCCTGGCAATTACTTACAAATTTGAAATATGAGAGACTGGTTCAGAAAGATTTGGAGAGCCTGGATTGATGTCTGGTCCCTCTTAGTCCCAAGAGCGAACAACCCCCAAAACAAAGAGCACACAAACAAAAGCCTTCCCCCCCTCACCAAGATTTGAAAGTATCCTGTCCCCTTATTGGTCCTTTGGGTCAGGTGTCAACCAGGTTACCTGAGCCTCTTAACCCTTTACAGGTAAAAGGATTTTTGTGTCTCTGACCAGGAAGGATTTTGTAGTACACAGGAGGGCTGTTCCCTTTCCTTTATTTTTATGACAATCCCCTTGACAAGGACAAGAAGAACTTGACTCAGGCCTATCTCATTCCCTGCTCTGCTGCCTGGAATTAGAGAATTGACCCTATTCCCATTGGACCTACCCAAGGAGTCACACAGCAAAGCAGTAACAGAGCCAGAAAGAGAAGCCAACAGTCCTGACTCCTGTTCTAACTAACAAACAACAATCCCCAGAGAGGCAGGGATAGAGCCCAGGAAATAAGGGGTGAAAATTTTCATGGAAACCGTTTTCTGTCAGAAAATCCATTCAGACTAAACCACTTTGTTTCTTGAAATCATAACACATAGCATGAAAAAACTTTGCAAATAAATCTCTGTTTGCAAAACGAGCATCTCCTGCTTGTCACAGTGCATTAAACTGTCTCATCGCACACAAAGAGGAGACACCATGATTTAGAAAATTAGATAAGATGCTTCAGTCTGAGCTAAGTAGTTGCTGCTCTTAACAATTTCAAAAGAATAAAATACCAATAAAATAGAATATTACAGTCAATCCTGGCAATAATGCTCCCCACCATAACGCGAAATCGCATATAACGCGAACACAGGTTGGCTCCCCTTAAAGGCATAATACATTACGGTTCTGTACCAATGGTCCCCTACACCATGGCAGGGGAGAGAAGCTGCAGCCCTGCACCTGCCAGGGACTGAGAACTCCGAGGCTGCGGGCACCGGTGCTTTCTGTCCCCGGCAGGTGCGGGGCCACGGCTTCTCTCCGGCTTCAAAAGGAGATGCGGCTCCCCACCTGCCAAGGATAGAGAGCACCGATGTCCGCAGCCCCAGAGTTCTCTGTCCCCGGAAGGCGGAGAGCCACGGTTCCTCTCCCCTGCTGGGCACTAGGGGCACTAGGTGGCACACATCAATGCACTGCGTTGGGGACCACTGACAAACTTTGCTATACCGCGACCCCACATTTAGCACAATGGAAGTTTTTGGACCCCAAATATGGCATTATAGCGGGGTTTCACTGTATGTCATAATCTGATATGGCTCAGTATGATAGGACACCTCCTATTCTGCACTGCTATTAGTGACACTCTTCAGTGGATCCCCATCACTCACCCGAGGTAGGTGGGAGAGGATTTGTTATTCTCACTTGACAGAAGGAGAAAGTAAGGCTGAGAAAGGAGCAGTGACTTGTCTTAGCTGATGCAGACAGTCAGTAGCAGAGTTGCTCTCAAATGAGCTACAGACCAACAATTGTTCATAGGAATTATTCAGCAAGTATTTTAGAAGAGTTGGAATGTTAGAGAGGTTCGTGAACTGCTCCGAGACAATTAATGGAGAGTAGTATCAACACTGGTCAAACATATAACTGGTTGTGACGTATTTGCTTGGTCATAAAAGAGAACAACGAAGACCAGAGTTTCCTTCCTATCAATAGCCCCCTCCTCAGCCAATCAAGGTTGAGACTTTGAGGGGTGGGAGGCTAAGAGTTCTCATCAAATAGCCCAAAGAATGGCACAGGTCACCCCCTGGCCCCCGCTGCACACACAGAGCTCCTGGTGGTGGGAGGAGAGCAGAGGAAAAGGACAAAGGAAGCAAGAAAAGAAAGGTAGCGGGGACAGAGGCAAAGCGAAAACAGAAAGGAGAAACCCCAGTGTCCCCAGTGACTCTAAGGGACAAGTCCTACGTTGGGAATACAATGTTGCCACTTCAATCTAGTGTTTTCCATTCCTAGAATTCAGCCAGCACTTGATGGATCAGACTGAACAGGTTCTAAACCTCTCGGAGGCTCTTACCTTCTATACAGGGACGTATGTTTTCTAGCAAAATCAATAAACAAAAAGGAGACAACTCTGAAGAGGGTCCTCCTTGCGCTCATGTACGTGAAAGTGAATTCTCTCAGTCCTCAAGGAGAGATCTCCAGAAGGAGATGTGCTGAAGCAAAGCCACAGGGATGTCCAAGGTTGCCCCTGTCCTGCACCCCTGTTCTTCCTGGCTGATGTCAAGCATTCTCTGGCTGTTGTCAAGAGATCATTGCCTCCCCACCACCTTTGTCTAATAGGCTGAGGTCCTGCCAAAGGCCCTTGTGATGTCACTGCCACGCTCACCCCTCCCCTGCAGTGCTGATGTCCTGCCCCTGTCCAGCCACATTAGATGTTTGAACTGCTTCCCCTGGATCACCCCACTCAATAACTCTTCATTGTGGGATGACACTGACTACACAGTAGAACACAAAATGCTGTTCCCCAGGCCGCAATCAGGTATTCATAAGTTAGAAGACTTTATGGCCAGAAGGAACCATTAGAGCATTTAATCTGATCCCCTGCTTATCCTAAGGCCTCCTGTATGTCAGAAGAGCTGGTATCTAGCCTCTAGTAGAAGATATCAAGAAATGGAGAAGCCATCATTTTTCTTGGTACAGTCAAACCTCGCAATAACGCAACCCACCATAATGTGAAATAGCATATAACACAATCACAGGTTGGCTCCCCTTTAAGCATAATACAGTACGGTTCTGTACCAATGGTCCCCAACACCATGGTAGGGGAGAGAAGCTGCAGCCCTGCACCTGCTGGGGACAGAGAACTCTAAGGCTGCGGGCACCGGTGCTCTCTGTCCCCAGAAGGCACGGGGCCACAGCTTCTCTCCGGCGCCAGTGCTCTCTGTCCCTGGCAGGTGTGGGGCCGCGGCTTCTCTCTGGCTTCAAGAGGAGCCGTGGCTCCCCACATACCAGGGACAGAAAGCACCGGGGCTGTGGGGGCCAGTGCTCTCTGTTCCTGGCAGGCACGGGGCCATGGCTTCTCTCCTCCTTCAAGACAAGCCGCGGTTCCCCACCTGCCAGGGAAAGAGAACTCCTGGGCTATGGGTCTGTCCCCCACCCCAACTTCTGAGATGAGCAAACTTCTGGAGTGGTTCTGCCTTTGCTGCCGGGGTGAGGGTGGAACCTGCTGAGCACTGAATGGGGAGGAGGTTCACCCACCCTTTAGAACACCAGTCACTGGCCCTAGCAATGGGAAAGTGGAAATATCTCCCCACTCCCCAGATTCCTCTGTCACTCCAAGAGGCTCTTTTCTCTCTGAGACCCATTCCCCTTGGCCCCAGTTATGATCCCCAGAGAAAACAAGCCATGTTTCTTTCATCCCTCAGGCCAGAGATCAGAGGCCTCACCCAGGCTGAAAAACAAGATCCCTGCATCCTTCTTCTTTAGGATGTAGAATAAAGCCCTCGAATAGGCTAGGACAGTGGCTCTCAACCTTTCCAGATTACTGTACCTCTTTCAGGAGCCTGATTTGCCTTGCATACTCCAAGTTTCACCTCACTTAAAAACTACCTGCTTGCAAAATCAAATATATAGATGTGTCGCAGCACACTATTACTAAAAAAATTGCTTACTTTCTATTTTACCATAATTAAATTAGAATATAAATATTGTACTTACATTTCAGTGTATAGTAGACAGAGCACCATAAACAAGTCATTGTCTGTATAAAATGTTAGTTTGTACCGACTTAGCTACTGCTTTTTAATGTAGCCTGTTGTAAACTTAGGCAAATATCTAGATGAGTTGATGTACCACCCTGGAAGACCTCTGCTTACCTCTGGTTGAGAACCACGGGGCTAGGCAACAGAGCCAGAGGCTCAGCTAGACTGAGTCAGCCTCGCTTGATTGGACTGCCCCAGAGAGTCTTTGAGGTTTCTTCTTTCTTCAGAGGACAAACACATCCAGCCCCCTCCCAAGATTCAGTTACTCCTAGAGATAATCCCGAATTGTCAGTCCTCCCTTCACACGAATGCCAACTACTGCCAAGCCAGCAACAATGCTGGTTTCATGGGAGGCTAACCAGAGTCAGCAATTTGTAGACTTCTGGGAAGCCGTTTTTTCCCTGCACGCATGCCTCAGATATTGGGCCATGCCTAAATTATCCTTAACCTCCATTCCATCCTCAGTGTTTAGTGGTCCCACTTCTTCTTTCTTTGTTTTCTTCTTATTTATATGGCTATAGAACCTTTTACTATTGGTTTTAATTCCCTTTGCAAGGTCCAACTCTACATGGCTTTTAGCTTTTCTCACTTTATCCCTACATGTTCTGACCTCAGTAAGGTAGCTTTCCTTGCTAATCCTTCCTATCTTCCACTCCTTATAGGCTTCCAACTTTTTCTTAATCACCTCTCTGAGATGCTTGCTCATCCAGCTTGGTCTACAACTCCTGCCTATGGTTTTTTTCCCCTTTCTTGGGATGCAGGTTTCTGATAGTTTCTGCGGCTTTGACTTGAAGTAATTCCAGGCCTCCTCCACCTTTAGATTCACAAGTTTTTCAGGGCAATCCACTTCCCTAAATAATTTCCTTAATTCTTTGAAATAAAAAATCGTAATCCTAAATCTATTTTTGTTTATCCTTCCGTCTAGTTTGAACTGAATTAGCTCATGATCACTCGAACCAAGGTTGTCCCCTACAATGATTTCTTCTATGAGGTCCTCACTAGTCACCAAAACCAAATGTAAAATGGCATCCCCTCTTGTTGGTTCTTCAACTATTTGGGGAAGAAATCTATCAGCTATCACATCCAGAAAAATCTGAGCCTTATTATTATTACTAGCACTTGTCCTCCAGTCTATATCTGAGAGTTAAAGTCTCCCATAATCACACAATTCTCATTAGTGTTTACTTCATTAAAAACATTAAAGAGGTCTCTAACCATATCCAAATCAGATCCCGGCTGTCTGTAGCACACCCCAAGCACTATCTCAGGGGAGGCTCTAGTAGCTTTCTTTCCCAATGTGATTTTTGCTCAGACAGACTCTGTCTTATCCATTCAATCACTTCTTATTTCTTTACAGTTAACCTCATCATTGATATACAGTGCTACTCCACCACCTTTGCCTTTATTTCTGTCTTTCCTAAACAGCACATAGCCTTCAATACCTGTACTCCAGTCATGACTACTATTCCACCATGTTTCTGTTATCCCTATAAAATCTGGTTTCACTTCCTGCACCAGTAGCTCTAGGCCTCCATTTTGTTACCCAGGTTCCTCGCATTAGTGTACAGACATCTTAATTTTTGCCATTTGGCTTCACTCACATTCTTTACCCGGTTAGGCACAGAGATTCTACCACCAGTATCACCAATTAGACTGATATCTACACTACCCTTCCTCCTTATGTTCATTCTTCTGCCCATGGTTGTATCCTCTCTTACTTTGTTTTCTTTCCTTTCATCTCCCAACCATCTCCCCCAAATTCCTAGTTTAAAGCTCTCTTAATCAGTTGTGCCAGCCTCCATCCTAGAAGTCTATTTCCCTCCTTACTCAGGTGAAGTTCCTCCCGAGAGAACAGTCCTCTGTCCATGAAAGCTTCCCAGTGGCCATACATCCCAAAGCCCTCCTTATAGCACCACTGCCTGAGCCATCTGTTGATCGCTATAATCTTGTCACACCTTTGCTCCCTTCTGTTGGAACAGGCAGAATCCCACTGAAGATGACCTGAGCCTTGATTTCCTTAAGCATCTTCCCCAGTCTGGCATAGTCTCCCTTGATATGTTCCAGCGAGATTCCAGCTGTATCATTCGTTTCCACATGAAGGACAATCAGTGGATTCTTTCCCGTTTCCCTTAGGATCCTTTTCAGCCTCAGGTCCACATCTTGTATCTTAGTACCCAGGAGACAGCACACTCTTCTATTCTCTGGATCAGCGCTAGTTACAGGCCTGTCTATTCTTCTCAGTAAAGAATCCCCAATCACATAGACCTGCCTTTTCCTGACGTGATTCTCCAGTCTATCCCCTGCTCCCACTGGCTGCAAGTCCTCTCCATTTCTGTTGCCCCTTGCAATCCTCTGCAACCCAACCTGTATCCTCCTGGGGTTCATATTTGGTGTTGTCTCCATTGACTTTTCCCCTCTTCCTATAGGAATAGCTGTTCTTCACTTCTTCCTTGCCCTCTCACCTTCAGCAACCACCTGCTGTGCCCCTTCATTTTCCAACTCCACAAACCTGTTCCTGAGTTCTATTTCTCTTTCAATGGCCCGTCTTTTCCTCTGCCTGGTTCTCTTAGTCACATGCTTCCACCATCCACTTTCCTCACCCAGCAGTCTCCCCTCAGAGTTCTTTGGTCTTGCTTCCATCTGTAAGTCTGAACTTATCCCTTCAGCCTCCTCATATCTTTGCTCCATCATATTCTCGGATCTTTTCTTCCATCAGCTCTATCAGGTGACACTTCATGCAAACGAAACTCTTTTCAGGTACCCCCTCCAGGATCATGTACATGCCACAGCTTCCACATCCAATCATCCTCATTGTGTCTTTCACTGCTGCCTCTGTATCGGTCATGGCCTTCCCACCTAAACCCTGTCAGTCCAGGAAACACAAACCAAAACAAACCCTCAACAGGCACCAGAACACTGGCAGAACACCACGCACTCCCTTCACTAGCCTGTCAGTTCCTCTGCCTAGGTCTCCAAGTCTCCTCCGCAAACTCCCCCTGCAAATTCCACTGTTTACAGCTCTGTTTGCTGGCTCCTGTGCCACTGCAGCTGTCTATGTAAAAGAACTAAAAAAGAGCCACTGTGGCTTAATAACCATGTAAAAGAAGCAGTGCAAGATAAAAAGGCATCTTTTAAAAAGTGGAAGTCAAATCCCAGTGAGGTAAATAGAAAAGGGCATAAACACTGTCAAATTAAGTGTAAAAAAGTAATAAGAAAAGCCAAAGAGGAATTTGAAGAGTGGCTAGCCAAAAACTCAAAAGGTAATAACAAAATGTTTTTTAAGTCCATCAGAAGAAGAAAGCCTGCTAAACAACCAGTGGGGCCCCTGGGCGATCGAGATTAAAAAAAGCACTTAAAGATGATCAAGTCATTGCAGAGAAACTAAATGAAATCTTTGCTTCAGTCTTCACGGCTGAGAATGTTAGGGAGATTCCCAAACCTAAGCCATCCTTTGTAAGTGACAAATCTGAAGAATTGTCACAGATTGAAGTTTCATTAGAGAAGGTTTTGGAATTAATTGATAAAGTTAACACTAACAAGTCACCAGGACCTGATTGGAATTCACCCAAGAATTCTGAAAGAACTCAAATGTGAAATTGTGGAACTATTAACTATGGTTGGAACCTGTCCTTTAAATCAGGTTCTGTACTCAATGACTGGAAGATAGCTAATGTAATGCCAATATTTAAAGAGGTGATCCTGGCAATTACAGACTGGTAAATCTAATGTCAGTACCAGGCAAATTAGTTGAAACAATAGTAAAGAATAAAATTGTCAGACACATGGTAGAACATAAATTGGTGGGCAAAAGTCAACATGGCTTCTGTAAAAAGAAATCATGTTTTACTAACCTAATAAAGTTCTTTGAAGGGGTCAAAAAACATGTGGACAAGAATGATCCAGTGGACATAGTGTACTTAGATTTCCAAAAAGTCCTTGACAAGGTCCCTCACCAAAGGTTCTTATGTAAATTAAGTTGTTATGGAATAAGAGGGAAGATCCTTTCACAGACTGAGAATTGGTTAAAAGACAGGGAAAAAGGGGTAGGAATAAATGTTAAATTTTCAGAATGGAGAGTGGTGTTCCCCAAAGGTCAGTCCTAGGACCAATCCTATTTAATTTATTCATAAATAATCTGAAGAAATGGGTAAACAATGAGGTGGCAAAGTTTGCAGACGACACCAAATTGCTCAAGATAGTTAAGACCAAAGCAGACTGTGAAGAACTTCAACAAGATCTCACAAAACTAAGTGATTGGGCAACAAAATGACAAATGAAATTTAATGTGGATAAATGTAAAGTAATCACATTGGAAAAAATAACCCCAACTATACATACAATATGATGGGGGCTAATTTATCTACAGCTAATCAGGAAAGAGATCTTGGAGTCATCGTGGATAGTTCTCTGAACACATCCACACAGTGTGCAGCGGCGGTCAAAAAAGCAAACAGGATTTTAGGAATCATTAAAAAAGGGATAGAGAATAAGACGAAGAATATATTATTGCCCATATATAAATCCATGGTATGTCCATATTTTGAATACTGTGTACAGAGGTGGTCTCCTCATCTCAAAAAAAATATACTGGCATTAGAAAAGGTTGAGAAAACGGCAACTAAAATGATTAGGGTTTGGAACGGGTCCCATATGAGGAGAGATAAAAGAGGCTAGGACTTTTCATCTTAGAAAAGAGAAGGGCCTTGCACTTGTTGCAGTCAGTTTTGGGGACACTCATTTTAGCAGTTCCCTGCCTTTGAACTGCTCTGTGCAGCTGGTGGATGCAAAGTGTATTCTGCTCTGCAGTGTCACGTGCGAGTCCCTTCTCAGTGACCTTTTCACAGGCCAGCCCCAGAAATGGTCTCAGTTCTATCTATCTGCATCTCCTATTGCCCTTGCAACACCTTAGCTGGGTCAGGACTATCCTTGTTGACCTGGGCTCTGAGTATGATTCCTTGTCTTTGCCAAACCTCTGGGCTTCCTCGGGCCTTGTGAGATGTCCGCAATTGCCTTACAAGAGCTGGTGATAGCAGGGCTTGGCCCAGATAGCAGTAAAGATCTGCCTGGTGATGTGTCCAGAGATCACTGCTAGGGCCTGGCAGTTTGTATCTGGCTCATGGGAGTGTAGCGAACAGTAGTTAGTTTACAAGGCCCATATGATGGGGATGGAAATAGCATTATTTCAGATGTCGAAGATTTCCCATGGTTACATGCACACATATATTGAACCTAGAGAAAGTCATTTTTTGCCCAAATATTTATTTTGATGTAAAATGGCTTTTTCTGTCACAGAAATAAATATTTTGTGCATTTTTTGTCTCCATTCCAATTGGCTCCTGGCTAAACCACCATAATGGGAAAAAAGTAGGGCCACGTCCCATCCCAATCTTTCTGCTCAAATGGACAACTCAGACTTGAGTTCAGGCAGGATTCTCAATTGTGACTTTAGCAGTATACATGAGACTAGTATAAAGTGGAAGAAGATGACTAAGACAAATCTGAAAGGAGAAAAGGGACAAATCTCACAGTATAATAAAAGTGCACAATTAACCTGAGCTGGGATTTTCCAAGGAGCCTAGGTACCCAACTCTTATAAAACCTAGCCCTGGTTAAAAACTTGAATTTTCTCATAAGAAATTTTAAGTGAATGATGTTCACCAGGTTTTGAACAGATCCACAGAGTGGGATATCAAGGAAGCTTTACAAGAAGGAAGAAAAATAAGAGATGCAGAAGATATGGCAAGACACAGTTGAAAGCAATCTCCAGTAAAAGAGTGGAGATACCATGAAGTTAGTCATTTTGCAGTATTATACAGAGTATCAAGAAAAGAAGACACAGTCCAGGCTGGACTGCCATCATGTGTGAATGATTCCATATTATTCTTAGGAGAGGAACTTCAATTAACACATAATCCTGTAGTATACAAAGATGAATTGAAAGAGATGATATTTTAAATTTGGATCGGGTATAATAATAAAAATAAATATAGGCTACGCCAAGATGTAAGAATATTTAGACACATGTGCCTGTGACACCAGCACTGATTAAGCCAAATTGGCACAGCCCAAATTAATTCTAAAGGATATATGCTAAAATAAAAATAAAAAAAATCTTAGTAACAAAAATTCAGCACAGAACAATAGCTGAGATTTTCAAAGCCACCCAGGGAATTGAATGCACAGTTCTGATTACTCCTGCATGGTAAGTAATGAAAACTCCAGAAAGACTTCTATACAGACATTGAGGCCACCTTCAGTGATTCCTAGATAATTCTTAACCGGCAAGTCCTCAGTTTGAAACACAGCCTCCTGCACAAGGCAATCCGCAGGAAAATTATGACTATAGTCTGAGACACCTATAGTCGCTCCTTAAAATGTTTCAGATCCTCAGCTGTTATAAATTCACTGAAGTCACTGGAGGTATGTCAATTTTCACTGGCTGAGAAACTGACCCTTAACCTTAAGAACAGAATGACTGACTTCACATTGTGAATTCTTTAATTAGGTCAGAAAAAAAAAGATTTACCTGGAAGTGATCTGAATTCTAACTTCAACTTTTGTGTTTTAATGGCTGATGTTATCTGGAATAGTCTGGATTGAAGCTGGGATTTTAAAGGGGATTTAAGAGTGGTAGGTTCCCAAATTCCATAGACTTGCATACCTCACTCCTGTGAACTGCTCTGAAAATCCAGAAACAGAAGTGGGGATGTGCAGTCAATTTCAAACCATAAAACTTAACATGATATATTTTGAGATTTCAAGCAAAGAGATTCAATCAGCTATGAACTATCCCTTTGTCCCTGGTATCTACTCATCAGACACAAGCAGATCCTGTTGAACTGAGCAAGAGATTCTCTTATGGGACCTACTCCAATGGCCAAAGAACTCAGTGGGAACCTTTACCAATTCATTCCATGGTCATTGGATCAATTCCATACTGAAGGGAAAAGGTTCGAGAAAGGGCTGGAAAATTGAGAGGAAGGAGAAAGCACTCTCCATTCAAGAAGAAGAAGAGACAGAACAAACATCTTCCCTCCACTTCAGCATGCAGAAGGGGTGCAGAATTTGGAAAGACAGAGAGAGAAAGAGATGTATTAAATCATAGTTGATAGTTGACCCAATATATCCAATCTTGTCACATAGGGTCAAAAGTGTCCCTTGTGCACCTTCCTGTCAATGTCTGCATCCTGATGTTGCATTTGAGTGTCATAATATTGCCTCAAGTTAGCATTATTCCATGGAACAATCACTGCAAAGCAACAACAGAGACCAGGATGGTACAGCTTTTCTTTGCAGCTTTGTTCAGACACAAAGGGCCAGATTTTTAAAGATATTTGGCATCTAGTGGGAGTTTCAAAAGCACCTGGGCACCTAAAACCCATTGAAAATCTGGCTAGGTACCTAAATACCTTTAAAAATCTGGCCGAAAGTGACTCTCCATTTCGTAATCTAAGATGTACATCTGCAAATTCACTGCTGTGTAAGATGGCCCCAGACACTCTTTTCAGGATTCTAGATGTTTTACTTCTTTCCTCTCTTGTTACTAATGGTGGTTGGGGTTGCTTGGCAACATCATGACAGAATATCTTTGGAGATAATTCCCTTGGGGTCACTAAAACATATATAAGTAATTGCAGTATGGCACTTTGGGAATCCTGGTTAGTTTGTGCCATTTGCTTCTATCCAGGTGAGTTAGGCAAAGATTTGTAGGGGGGAGATTGGGGGAAAAAAATCTCTATTTCTTGTTTCCACTGCCATTTCTAGTAGATTAATTAATGGAACATGTCTGAATCAAATCAAAGCCAGCTGGCCAGATCCTAAGCATTTATAAAGCAGTACAGCAAATGCAGAACTCAATGGAGCTACACAGATTTATGCAAGCTGTGGGTCTGGCCCATTGACTCCAACGTAGCGATGGATGATTGACACCACCTGGGGACCTGGTTCAATATGATAGGGTGCCTTTGTTTGAGTTTGTGTGCAGTGCATCTAACACATATTGTTTCCTTTCACATGTGTTTTCATGTGCTTGTGTGTGGCTAGACCTGTATTGTCAGGAATTTGTATGGATGCGTTTGTAGATATGTGTGAGTGAGATCATATTTTTGTAGAGTTTTTTGTTGATATGTTTGTGTGCATGATTCTGTTTGCAGCTTTCTATGTATCATTGGGTTTTTATGATCATATCCTTGTATCAATCACATCCGTATGTTCATAAGTGTGTGTCTGACTGCATTTGTCTGTTCAGCTGTGTCATTGTGATTGACTGTGGGTTTCTGTGCAAGATTGTCTTTTGTGAATGTATGTTCATCTATGTGTGTTTAATTGGTTTTTTAAAGGGATTTTCTGAAGAAACTAAATGAACAAGGAGCACAAGTCCCACGGAACCGCCAGAGACATGTACCTCTGTCTCTCCAAGCAAACCCCACCTGAAGTCTGAGGATGTGTGTTGGCAGATTGTGTCTTTGTGTTTGTGTCTGTTTGTGTGTCAAAGAATGATAGTATTGGCTAGGACCTTGAGAAGTCATCAAATCCAGCACTCTGCACTGACGCAGGAGCAAGAAAACCTGGACCGTCCCTGACAAGTGTTTTTCCACTCTCTTCTTATACATTTCTAGTGATGAGGATTGCACAACCTTCCTTTGAAGCCTATTCCCTGATTTAATGATAGAGACATGGTGTGTGAGATAACATCTTTTATTGGACCACCTTCTGCTGGTGAGAGAGACAAGCTTTCAAGATGACACAGAGCTCTTCTTCAGGTCATTATTTCATGAGGTTATTGTGTTTGTATCTGTATGTTGTGCAATATGTGAAGGGTATTGGAATTGGAAAAGGTTCAGAAAAGGGCAACAAACATGATTAGGGGTATGGAATGGCTGCCATATGAGGCGAGATTAATAAATTTTCAGTTTGGAAAGAGATGACTAAGGGGGATATGAAAGAGATCTATAAAATCATGACTGGTGTGGAGAAAGTAAATAAGGAAGTGTTATTTACTCCTTCTCATAACACAAGAACTAGGGGTCACCAAATGAAATTAATAGGCAGCAGGTTTAAAACAAACAAAAGGAAGTATTTGTTTACACAAAGCACAGTCAACCTGTGGAGCTCTTTGCCAGGGGATGTTGTGATGGTCAAGACTATCACAGGGTTCAGACAAGAACTAGATAAATTCATGTAGGATAGGTCCATCAATGACTATTAGCTAGGATGGACAGGGATAGTGTCCAGTTTGCCAGAAGCTGGAAATGGGCGACAGGGAAGGGATCACTTGATGATTGCCTGTTCTGTTCATTCCCTCTGTGGCACCTGGCACTGGTCACTGTCAGAAGACAAGATATCTGGCTAGATGGATCTTTTGTCTCACTCAGTATGGCAGTTCTTATGTTCTTATGTAGTTTTAAAGAGGACAGGATCCATTGTTCTCTGTGTCCACTGAGGACAGGACAAAAAGACATTGTTTTTATTTCCTGCTAGACAATTTCAGGTTAGATATTAAGAAAAACTTTCTAACTAAAAGGATAGTTAAGCACTGGAACAGGTCAGCCAGGGAGGTTGTGAGATCCTCGTTACTCAAGATTTTTAAAAAACAGGTTGGACAAACCTGCTAGACTTGATCTAAGTTTAGTTGGTCTTGCCTCAGCACAAGGAGCTAGACTAGATGACCTCCTGAGATCTCATCCAGCCTTACAGTTATGCAATTCTGTGTCTATTTATATCTGTGGATTTATTTGTGTCAGACTATTGTGCTTGTATGTTTATGACTAAGCCCACAATTTTCAAAGGAAGTGATTGGCCAGATTTTTAAAGCTATTTAGGAACCTAGCGGGATTTGCAAACATCTACGTGTCTAACACACATTGAAATCTTTTGAACCTTAGTGATTTTGGATGCCTCCATTTTCAGTTGTCTAATCTGTGATGCCTTAAAGGGGGAAGATTTTCAGAAACTACTGAGCACCCACCCACTGAAAAATCATGTCCATTTACGATGACTTAAATTGGGCCACTCAGAATCTTTTAGGCAGCTTTGAAAACCTTTTTCAGAGGGGGAGATTTTTGCAAAGGCACAAGAGATAGCTAGACATCCAGCTCCCATTTTCAAGGCAGCCTATCTCTTTAAAAATCCTCCTCGTCCACCAGTGCCAGCTCTGAATGCCATATTAAATATGTTATCTGGGCTTCTGCTCATCTGGGCAGCCCCATATTTTACAGTTCCCATCCCTCCCTTATGTCTGCCAGGCCTCTGCATCCCAAGGCAAATCTATAGTTTCTGGGAACTCAGTATAACTTAACTAATCATGTGAGTCAGGTTTTCTCTAAATAAACACTTAGTTTGCCACAAGCTGGGGTGTTCTACCATGCACAAAATATCTAAGTGGATGCTGCTGCTGTGCAATAATAGCTCCCAAGTACACTTTGAGCAGCAGAGCAGACTAACTCAAAGCACACTAGGGGAACTGTTAGCATGTAGCAGCAATGTCCAGACGTACTCTGGGTACACAGCAGGCTAGTGTGGAGTAGCTTTACACCCCATCACTTAGTGTCCACGTAGCTGCGCCCTCAGTGGTGGTCTGAAAGTCTTGTGGCTTGCGTGCTTTATGGCACAGGTGGAGAGGGATATTAATTAGGTAAGGAAGTGAGAGTAGGGGGTGGCCCTAGAGAGGAAGGAGATAGCAAGTGGGAGAAAGAAAGAAAGAAAGAAAGAAAGAAAGAAAGAAAGAAAGAAAGAAAGAAAGAAAGAAGGCTAATACAGTCCTGATAAAGATGGTAGATAGATAGATAGTGAGTGAGTGAGTGAGTGAGCAATTAACAAGAGATGTGGGGAACAAGTTCATTCATTCTTCTACTGCTTAAAAGTATTATTTGGTTTATCTATGTCATATTCAGTGATGTACCTGGGTATGAACCCAGGCAGGATGTAGACGAGGAAATGGTGTGCACTGACTGTCTGGGAGGTGGCATGGAAAATGCACAGAAGTGGCAGTGGGAAAGGTTGGTATGAAAATGTACCACACACCAGCCATGGGAGAATGTTGCAGAGCTTTTATGAATTTACTACCAGATCTGTACAGAAGGACTGTCCTGAGACAGGATTCCTCCTGTATTGCCCAGCCCTGAAATGCAATAGCATCCCACAGTCCTATAGATAGGGGTTAGTGTCGCCTAGATCAATGAGGAATTTAATTTTGCAACTCAAAATTATATTGAGTAGAAATAGCTAAGCACAGAAAACCACAGACATGCAAAAACATATACAGACACAGAATCCACACAAATATGCTACTGCACTTACACACATGCAAACACAAATAAACACACGCTGACATTACAACAAATGCACACATAACACACACAAATACACGCACATTGAAATACACATATGCAGATACTACCAGAATCACACACAAAAGCACACACAACTGATCAAACATCTACATACAAAGTAGCAAAAATTCATACCTATTTGCAAACTCAATTGAACACCAGTAAGCACTACCACAATCACACAGAATCACATATACAGTCACATATGTGAACAACACCACACACAGCACAACCATATCCATATACAATAGAAAATAGGCACTACTGCAATCACACACACAAAAACAAGCATACACCTAAGAACATAAGAACGACCATGCTGGGTCAGACAAAAGGTCCATCTAGCCAAGTATCCTGTCTTTGAACAGTGGCCAATGCCAGGTGCCACAGAGGGAATGAACAGAACAGTAATCATCAAGTGATCCATTCCCTGTTGCTCATTCCCAGCTTCTGGCAAACAGAAGCTAGGGACACCATCCCTGCCCATCCTGGCTAACAGCATTGATGGACCTATCCTTCATGAATTTATCTAGTTCTTGTCTGAACCCTGTGATAGTCTTGACCATCACAACATCCTCTGGCAAAGAGCTCCACAGTTTGACTGTGCTTTGTGTAAACAAATACTTCCTTTTGTTTGTTTTAAGCCTGCTGCCTATTAATTTCATTTGGTGACCCCTAGTTCTTGTATTATGAGGAGTAAATAATATTTCCTTTTTTTACTTTCTGCACACTAGTCATGATTTTATAGACCTCTGTCATATCACCCCTTAGTTGTCTCTTTTCCAAGTTGAAAAGTCCCCGTCTTATTAGTCTGTCCTCATACAGTAGCCATTCAATACCCTTAATAATTTTTGTTGCCCTTTTCTGAACCTTTTCCAATTCCAATATATCTTTTTTGAGATGGGGTGACCACACCTGCATGAAGTATTCAAGAACTGGCATACAATGGACTTATATAGAGGCAATATGATATTTTTGTCTTATTATCTATCCCTTTCTTACTGATTCCCAACATTCTGTTCTCTTCTTTGACTACCACTGCACACTGAGTGAATGTTTTCAGATGACTGCTGGTGCATATTGAATGGATGTTTTCAGAACACACAAAATGGTTGGTGTGGGGCATCAACTTACCAGCATAGCTACATTGCCATATGAGATCATAACCCTGTAGTGTAGACGCAACCTACACAATGGAGGGTTTTTCCCATCATTGTAGGAGTGCCACCTCCCCAAGCGATGGTAGATACATCAACTGAGCGTCTATCTAACTGTAAGTGTAGGTAGACCAAGACAAAGGCTCCATTTAACAATACGGAAATCAGGCCTAGAGAGGCATGGGAAGTTTGGGAACTTTCAGAAAATCCTGCTTCTCTGGGAGAGGGGGAAAAAAACTGAAGCTGACAGTTTTGGATTTTGAATGCAGGGTCACAACACTTAGAAGGCTGAGAAATATTGCTTTGCATTACAGGGAAATTTTGTTTTCTGATTAAATAAAGAATTTGTTTTCCTTTAAAGTGCATAATCCATTGTCAGAGAACAAAAAGCTCAACATTAAACATAATGGGAAGAAAAGCACCATTTTTTTTATTTTGTGGCTGAAACATGTTCTGTTCTCAGAGGGAAATGCTACTAACAACCAAACATTTTTTTTCTATTAATCCATTAATCTCCAACTAGCTCCAGTTGGGTAATAGAAGAAGCCACTTTGAACGTTGTGGTCTATTAACAGCAGTCAGCATCCCTCCCGGTATCAGGGGTTTGAGGGGAGGGTCTACAATGAAGTGGGGTATAACTCATGCTTGATCCCTCTAGACACTGCAGCATAACTCAGTCCAGACAGAATGTATCTTCTGTATGGGAAAGTGCCAGCTCCTTCCTTTAGTTCACGCAAAGGATGAGCATGCTAGCTTCAGAGTGGTATTTCCCTTGGATTGTGCCAGAGCATCCTACACCCCACACACTTCTGGGTTCACTGCCCTTGCTTCTCTTCCATAGGGCTGCAACCAACAGCAGCATTTCAGTGAAGAGGGTTTCCCAGCTTGTTTTATTGTCACTGAATCTGTTTCTCCTGTCAGTCACCCTTGTATATCCCCAGGAGAACCAACAGGACAAGGAGAGAGTGCGTGAGAGAAGGAGGCAGGGAAGTCGCACGTGCCACGGCACCCCAGGCCAGGCGTTGTGTACCACTCAACTCTGGACCTAAAAGCCTAAGGTACAGAAGCAGCTGCTTCTCCAGAAAGGCTTTGGCAGATTCATAAACTTCCAATATGAACAAGCAACTGGAGTCACAGTGGGCAGCAGAGGGAGAGGGATGTGAAGGAGCAGCTATACTGTACAATGGGCACTAGGGGAAGCAGAAGGTGTGGATGGGGAAGGGACAACTATGCTGTATAATGGGCACTAGGGGAAGCAGAGGGTCAGGGGTAGTGAGGGTGCGACTATACTGCATAATGGACACCAAGGGCAGCAGAGGGTGGGGGTGGGGAAAGGGCAGCTACACTGTATAATGGACACTAGGGGCAGCAGAGGGTGAGGGTGGGGAAGGGGCGGCTATACTGTTTAATGGCACAGGATCTGGGCTGGGAGAAGTAAGTTTGTATGTGAATCACTGGAACGGCCCCAGTAACCAAATCCCCCTCCTCCCCAAGATGTCACCATGGGTTATTCACTGTATTGCTTTTTCACACCCACTAATTCCCCTTTGGTAGGTTTAGTACCAATCCCTGATATGCCGTGCTTGGTTCAGACAATTACACCTCTTGTGTGTGGTGAGTGGGCAGTGAGCTCAACTATATTAATGAGTCCTCATTTACACCGGGTGGGCAGGATGCGAATCTGCCCCTATGATTTTGAGAGATCTCAGGTTTGGCAAAGTCCAAAACATTTCTGGAGTGGCATCTCCTGTATTCCCATGGCCAGCCCCCCAGCTGGCCATCTTGACTGAACACAAAAGTGGTGACTTGGCTCACATCAGCTGTGTGTCTGGCCTCTGATGTATATTAGGAATAAACAGGGCCAAGTTGTTCGCAAATCACAGCAGGGCCTTTGATGCTCAGCTGATATCAGTCAATGGAATGATTAAGCGTTAGGTCTGGTAGACACATTAACATTTCACCAGCACAGCTGTGTGAATCAGAGGTGTGATTTTTACTGACATGTCTGTGCCAAAGAAAACTCACAGGTATTCAGGCACCTCACTCCAATTGATTTCACCAAGAAACCTACTCTAGGTGCAGTCCCACGGGTGTAACTGTGCTTGGACTAGTACAGCTTGTGCTGGTCAGGAAATGCAGTAGAAGCTATTCCAGCAGAGGCATGCCTATAGGGATACAACCATGTCCAGATAAGAAAGTGTTGCTGGTGGAACTATACCAACAGAACTGCTGGCAACACCCTCATAGTTTAGACAATGCCTGTGAGTGCTGGAAATCAGGGATCAGAATCGGTGCGGTTACCAGGAAGGGTTTCCAACCCAGCTACAGGGATCTTAGGATACGTCTGCACTAGGAGATGGAACTCCCAGCTGCAGAGCAGATGTGCCCGCAATCACTGGGGCAAGCAGGGTGTATTGTAAACCGAGTGTAAATCCAAGCAGGATCCAATTTAAGGCTTTGCTCTTTAAGTGAATGATCCATAATCTAAAGGCCTGTCTCTGCTGTTGGCATTCTCCTGAGCCATTACCCTCACACACACACTTTGCTCTGCACCCCCAGGGCTCTGCAGTTTGCTTCAAGTTGCATTGTTGATTGATCCCACTGGGCCGGAGTTTCAGCCTGTTTTAATGAGGCCTCTGTGCTTAGCCCAGCACCCCCGAGGGAGTTAACCAGAACCTTGGGCCTGCAGGAGGGTGGGCACTGTGCTAATCTCTAGAAGGGAAGCTTCCGACTCCCAGTTGTGGCTCTAACCCCCAGGTGCCTCATTAGCAGCATTCCTAGTTAATTGCCTGAGGCCTCACGTTGAAGGCAAAGGACTTTCCTTTGTCTGAGTTGGACAGCAGAATTGCCGTCAGTATGATTGGTGCTAGTAAAGCTCTTCCAGTGGACAGAAAGCACTGGGGTCTACTCCTTTCATGAAGTGTGAGCGATGGACCCTCATGTAACTGGCTCTGGGGCCCATCCCCCTGGGCATTTGAGCAGATTTCCTGCATGCAGGCTTGGTCCTTCTTGGTACACACCCATCCCAGAACTGGCTGGCAACTCAGACGCTCAATGGCCGCTGTGTGGCCTCTTGCGGCCAAAGGGGCTGAGAACTTTGAGGGCAGTGGGCTAACCAATGGCTCCATCAGTGCTAGGCGTGGCTATACAGGGCCACATCCCTGGCTAATGTAAACTGCCCTGATGCAAAGCTGGAGAAACTCAGTGGAGAAGCAGGACCTAAGCCTGTGATCTCACACACTCTGGTGTAAATCAAGAGTAACTCTACTGGAGTCAATGCGGCTGGTTCCGCTCTCTCTCAGCTCATTGTAGATCAGGAGTGATTCCACAATGCAGCTCCACAGTATGAGTGAGAGGAGAATGGGGCCCCATTGTTCTAACCCAGCCGCAGTTTACGCCAACGTTGCATGCATGAGCCAATGGACAGGGGACATGGCACAAGAGGCAGGAGGCTGTGGAAGCAGGCCCACGCATGCAGCGGTGGGAATCATAGGGGAGAGAAGGGTTCTTTTCTCGGGCATGGCTTCCATTCCAGCCCTGGCTGCGAGGGGGAAAAATCCCCTGCTGGCTGGCAGCAGTTTGGTGACTCCCTGTGAACTGAGCTGGCAGGTCTGTGCACACAGGGCTCCACAAATACAGCCCAGCCCTGGAGTCAGCTGGTAAAGGGAAGCTTGCATTGCTCAGATATCAATATACCTATTGTGTGATAAGCAGAAGGGTTCAAGGTCGCAATTGACTCTGAGATGGTGTTGTAAATCCAGAGTCATACCAATAGATCCCTAGTGTTTTGCAACAGTGATTATGCTCCAGGGATATTGTGCCTGATCCTCTTTCTCCCACCTGTGACTCAGAAATCGCTCCACTGAAGTCAGGGCCTGAATCCTGCCTTCAGATTCCTCGGTGGCTGGGTCTCTGTGGCATCTTGGGCAGGTGCATATAGCTTACCAAAGTGAGGCTGAAATACCTCCAGACAGACTGGGAGCCCAGCTGCATTGGTTCAAGCTGGGAGTTACTCCACCGAAACTGGAGCAAGGAAGAGCATAACTTGTCCAGGCTGGATGATTGCATGGCCCCAATCACTGTAACATCTGAACACCTCACAGTCTGTAACAGAGCTGATCCTCACACACCCCTGGGAGGTAGGCAAGTGCTGTTATCTCCATTGTACAGATGGGGAAAACTGAGAGATGGAGCAGCTTCAGTGATTTGCCCACATAGACAAAAGGAACGTTGGGCAAGGCTGGAAATTGGACCCACAGATGCTGCACCCCAAACCAGTGCCCCATCCACTAAACTACCTTTCCCATCCAAATCAGGCCTTGTTATTTGCACTGGGTGCCATTTGGCAGCCATTTTGTCCCAATGTAAATCATCACAATCTGCAAAGCATGGGAGAGTCTGGCCTGATTAGCTCTGGTGCAAACAGTCAAGATACCCCACCTCTACACATGGGCAGCCGAAGGCCAAATATAGCCTGGAGTGGATCCACTGCCATTAATGGAGCAAGGCAGATTGACACCAGCTGGGGATCTGGCCCCTATACTTTAAGGATTGTTATCTGGCTTGAATCCACTGGCCTGTTTCCTTGCACATTTCTAGTTCAGCAGCCTGACTCAGGTTACACTTGTATAAATGCAAGGAGAATTCAGCTTTAAGACTATTTACATTAACAAGGAGAAAGTTAAGGGGTGACTTGATTACAGTCTATAAGTACCTACATGAGGAACCAATACTTGAAAATGGGCTCTTCAATCTAGCAGAGAAAAATATAACACAATCCAATGGCTGGAAGTTGACGCTACATATAGTGCTGCCTTGCCTAGTTTACCTCACAATAAAACTGCAGTGCCTTGTCTTCATGGTGTTTTTATTTCACAGTAGCTCATACACATTAGTTACCCCTTGGCATAATAAATCCACTTCCACAAGAAGCTCTCACGCCAGCATAGCACTGTTCACATTGGCGCTTAGTTCGGTGTAACTTACATTGCTCAGGGAGGGGGGGGTGGCTTATTCGCACTCCTGAAGGATGTAAGTTGTACCGAAGTAAGTTATAGTGTAGACGTGGCCTAAGGGAGAGTGATGGCACCAGTCTACTTGGCTGGACTACATCTCCCATAGTGCATGAGGGTTGAGACGCCCGTGATGCATGGTGCAATTCAAACCGCTGGATTCACTTTGCATTGTGGGAGATGTAGTCATCCAGAGAACTCAGCCCATAAGTGACAAAGGGGGCTTGAACTATATAAGTCAACGTGCTAGGGAAATGGTGTTTTTTTTAATTTTTAAGTTATCTGAAATAAAATATTGTGGACTTTTTTTTAAAAAAAAAGAGATATAACAATTTGAGTAGAATTGCTCACCCAATATTTTTTTAAAATATTTTCCTGATAGATTTTTTTTTATTGGCAAAATTTGAAATATTGTCATGTGTCACAGGGCAGTCACACCTGTAGTGCCCTCCAGCAGCAGGCCATGGCAGAACAGCTGCACCTGCCTCCGTTTCCCTCCTTTATAGTCCCCATTGACTCCACAACAAGCTCTCTTGCTTAAATATTGCCTCTTCTTGGGGGTAGTTTATTACCAAAACTTTGTTCAAATGCTCCCCCCAAAAAATCCGGAACATAAATCCATTTCTCACATCCAGTGTATATAGTCCTTAAAACCCCCACTCTTTAGGGTGGCCACTGACGCATCCCCAAATACAAGACATACCAATTATTGTCCCAACTGCTGACTGCATGACAATCTGGATTAAACTGGGCAAAAGGCCTGCCTATCACTCTTCTCAACATGAACGCCCACCACCCTTCTGCTGAGGGTGCTTCAGCTCTGCAGTGTGGAGATACTGGTGGGTGAGCCCCTTGGCTGCTATTCAGACATCAGCCTGCCCCAGCTCTCTTGGTTGAGCAGCTCTCTCTGCTGCTGCTCCTGCCTTAAATCCTCTTCACCCTCTGGCCCCGACTCTCTGGCTGGAGGACACCAGACAGCAAAACCTTCTTGCTGCTCTTCAGCGTTCCCCCTAGAGAAAAAAAAACATACAGCTTCCTTCAGGATCTCCTGGCAGGTGGGGATGGCTGTGTGACAAAGAGATATTCTAGGTAATAGGATGAGCCATCTTGAAAGAGGACCCCCTAGGAGGGGTTTTTCGCCTTCCTCTGCAGCATAGGGCTCTTGCAGGTTAAACTAGAGCAGATGGAGGATTCTCTGTAACCTGAAATCTTTAAACCATGATTTGCAGACATCAGTAACTCAGCCAGTGGTTAGGGGTCTGTTTCAGGAGTGAGTGGGTGAGGTTCTGTGGCCTGCAATGTGCAGAAGATGAGACTAGATGATCATGATGGTCCCCTCTGGTGTTAAAGTCTATGAGTCCATGAGTCTATAACCTATATCGAATGGAAAGGTTCCATACTGGGGGAGAGTTTGGGTCCTACACCCTAGACCAGATCCTCCAGTGATGTACATCAGTGGTGCTCCATTAACTTCCCTAACATTTCAGCCTCTACAACTCAAGATAAAGGATAATTCCATCAGCTGATAACCATAGAAGATCCTTATGTTTGTATGAATGGATAGCTAGCTAGCTAGCTAGTTAGATTGATTGATTGATTGATTGATTGATTTTCTACAGTGTCCCTCAGCCTAGTATGTAAGTCCTCAATAATTCAGCCAAGGTTAGAAGTTTGATTGCCTTGAGAGTTAATATTGACAACAAATGAAATGTTCTCTTAATTAAGTCCCCCATCACTTTAACTAAAATATCCAGTGGTAGGTGCGTCAAAGGATGATGACGTCTTCCTTTACAGGGGATATAAATATCAAAGGATTCATTATTCCCTTTACAAATCCTTGTAGAATGAAGCAAAGCTATCCTACATATTGTTTTAATTTTCTTTACTGAGGGGAAAAAAAGTACATGACAGGTTCTGGGAGAAAATGTAGACAATTAGAAAATGACAATGCGAAGAGGAGATGTCACAGCATCAGTCTAGTAGGCCTGCAGCTTTGCAGGTAAGATTTATGCTTTCTATTAACCAAAGGGGGGTTCTTCTTCTCCATCATTGATTATGTCTTAATGACTCTGCGCAAATCATATGAAAAGCAACTAAGAGCAACATGGAATAAAGTTTAGAGTTGGTCAGGAAATGTTCCTCCCCCCTCGCCTCCCCGAAAAATTATGGGAAAAAGAAAAAACAATCATGTTCATCAACTTTCAGCTTTTTCTCCCAAAAACAAACACTGAAAATGTTTCACTTGTGGCCAGATTTTCAAGGCTATTTAGTCACTGGCAGATGCAAAGAGATTTTCTAAAGCACCAGAGCAGATTAGGCACCAAAATCCCTTTGATTTTAATGTGGGTTAAGATGCCTACCCTGCTTACTTACCAATCTGTGTCTTTAAGTGAATAAATACGTATGGAACTCCAGCTCTTTGAATGAGGTTTCAACCTAAAGGATTGATCTTGTTTGCCACTTAGGGCTGAGATAGTCATTTACTTAAAAATATTTGTGGTTTATCTACTACTGTAGAGCTATACCATAATAATTCACACAGAAAAAAAAATCATGGCAGATTTGTTAAGGTTGCCCTGTTATAGTTCAATAAGATTTTCCTTAAATGATAAGAATATAGGGAAGACATTTTTAAGAACATCCACCGTACTTCTGCTTCTCTGCCTCTGCCAATATAAAACTCATTGTTTGGCTTGGAAGGATTCGATTTTTATTGATGAATGTCAGCAAATCTAAATTTCCCAGTGCACACACCCACTGACAAAAAAAAAAATTCCCACTGATAACAATCAAAATTTACAGATGGCAAAGTAAGACAAATGCTGCCTGAGAGTTCAAATCCAGCTATTTAGACTTTTGAAGTAAGCTTGTTACAGAAGGATGAGGGGAGAAATAATAAAACCAGGTGTGATAAAACCAGTTGATTTGAGGTAATTTACTCTTTATGTTCTGACATGTGATGTTCATCGTTTGTGTTTCAATGGTTATAAAACTGTAACATTTTGAATCTCAGTGACTTCTGTCATTTAATAATTGTATTCCCACAATGTCCCATGACTGTGACAATTTAAATCAATAAATATCTTACCAAATGCTTAAAATAAACATTGATATAATCCATTGATATTACCAGAAAGAAAGAAGGAAAGATTCTATGAAGCCTAGATATCAGCTTCTACCTATTATTGGATTATTAACGTCCTGGGCTTTACAAAGTTGCACTCTAACTCTGACTTGCATAGAAGAAAGACGCATGTGAAAAGTATATGCCCTTGCTTTAAGATATGCTTTTGCTTTTGGCTTTCTTTGAAAGGAAGAGAACAACTTTTAAATTCAAGGATTTACATATATACAAAGAATCAGATGTAAAAAGTACAACTCCTGCTTTCAATATAGGTTTCAGAGTAGCAGCCGTGTTAGTTTATATCTGCAAAAAGAACAGGAGTACTTGTGGCATCTTAGAGACTAACAAATTTATTTGAGCATAAGCTTTCGTGGGCTACAGCCCACTTCATTGGATGCATGCAATGGAAAATACAGTAGGAAGATTATCTATCTATCTATCTCTATCTCTATCTCTATCTCTATATCTCTATCTCTATCTATATCTCTATCTATATCTATATATATATATATACACACACAGAGAGAGCATGAAAAAATGGGTGTTACCATATACACTCTAATGAGAGTGATCAGTTAAGGTGAGCTATTACCAGCAGGAGAGAAAAAAACTTTTTGTAGTGGTAATGAAAATGGTTCATTTGCTGCAGTTGACATGAAGGTGTGAGGAATGGTAAGAGGGAAAATAAACTTGGGGAAATAGTTTTACTTTGTGCAAGGACCCATCCATTCCCAGTCTTTATTCAAGCCTAATTTAATGGTGTCCATTTTGCAAATTAATTCCAATTCAGCAGTCTCTCATTGGAATCTGTTTTTGAAAGGTTTTTTTGTTATAATATTGTGAATTTTAGGTCTGTAATCGAGTGACCAGGGAGAATGAAGTGTTCGCCGACTGGTTTTTGAATGTTATAGTTCTTGACGTCTGATTTGTGTCCATTTATTCTTTTATGTAGAGACTGTCCAATTTGGCCAATGTACATGTCAGAGGGACATTGCTGGCACATGATGGCATATATCACACTACTAGATGTGCAGGTGAACGAATAGTGTGGCTGATGTGATTAGGTCCTATGATGGTGTCCCCCAAATAGATATGTGGACAGAGTTGGCAACGGGCTTTGTTGCAAAAATAGATTCCTGGGTTAGTGTTTTTGTTGTGTGGTCTGTAGTTGCTGGTGAGTATTTACTTCAGGTTGGGGGGCTGTCTGTAAGCAAGGACTGGCCTGTCTCCCAAGATCTGTGAGAGTGATGGATCATCCTTCAGGATAGATTGTAGATCCTTGATGATGCTCTGGAGAGGTTTTAGTTGGGGGCTGTAGGTGACGGCTAATGGCCTTCTGTTACTTTCTTTGTTGGGTCTGTCCTGTAGTAGGTGACTTCTGAGTACTCTTCTGGCTCTGTAAATCTGTTTCTTCACTTCAGCAGGTGGGTATTGTAGTTCTAAGAACGCTTGATAGAGATCTTGTAGGTGTTTGTCTCTGTCGGAGGGGTTGGAGCAAATGTGTTTGTATCATAGAGCTTGACTGTAGACAATGGATCATGTGGTGTGGTCCTTTCCATGGCTCCAGATGATGAAGATGTCATCAGTGTTGTCCCAATATATATATTCAAATCAGTGGCACTGCTATGGGTACCCGCATGACCCCACAGTATGTCAACATTTTTATGGCTGACTTAGAGCAATGCTTCCTCAGCTCTTGTCCCCTAACATCCCTGCTCTACTTGCGCTATACTGATGACATCTTCATCACCTGGAGCCATGGAAAAGAAGCCCTTGAGAAATTCCACCATGATTTCAACAATTTCCACCCACCATCAACCTCAGCGTGGACCAGTCCACACAAGAGATCCACTTCCTAGACATTACAGTGCTAATAAGTGATGGTCACATGAACACCACCCTATACTGGAAACCTACTGACCCCTATACTTACCTACATGCCTCCAGCTTTTATCCAGACCACACCACATGATCCATGTCTACAGCCAAGCTCTATGATATAATCGCATTTGCTCCAACTCTTCAGACAGAGACAAACACCTACAAGATCTCTATCAAGCGTTCTTACAACTACAATACCCACCTGCTGAAGTGAAGAAACAGACTGACAGAGCCCCCAAAAAAACCACATTTGTAAGTTGCACTTTCAGGTCAAAGAGATTGCACTACAGTACTTGTATGAGGTTAATTGAAAAATACTATGTCTTTTGTTTATTATGTTTACAGTGCAAATATTTGTAATAAAAAATAATGTACACTTTGATTTCAGTTACAATACAGAATACAATACATATGAAAATTTAGAAAAACATCCAAAATATTTCAATTGGTATTCGATTGTTTAACATTGTGATTAAAACTGGATTAATTGCAATTAATTTTTTTAATCATTTTTAATTTTTTTGAGTTAATCACGTGAGTTAACTGCAATTAATTGACAGCCATACTATTGATTAATATGAGCAGACTGCTGCAATATGGAGATGTGGGTCTCTGCCTAGCAGACAGAATCATCATATCATTAATGCAACTTTTTCAATTTAATGCAGCTCAAATCAGTGATAAAATAAAATCATTTGTCTCAGAAATAGCAAAACAAAAATTTGAATGATATTTATATAAATTACAGATATACAGTAACCTCCTCTGGAAGTCTCCTTTAATATCTCTGCACCTGCATGTTCTAAAAGGGTTAAAAAAACAGTGAGACATTATGGACTCAATTTCAAAAGGCATCTGCTTCTCTGTCCATAATATCTTTAAATACATGACTCTCCGGCAAATTCCAATGGCACTGAAAATTCAAAGCTCTCTGACACTTAATGATATCTGTTTTGTTTTGTTTTTCTTATAGAATAAACCATTCTATAGATATTCCCATTCTTTTTCCTGGCTAATCACTATTCTCTGATGCAACAGCATGTATGGCTTTGCTATCACTGCATCTTCATTCACCTTCAGCAACATCCTCCGAATGAACGAAAGGGCATCCAACTCTGACATGGCTGAATGGAATATGAGAAAAGAAACTGTGAAATGTGGAGGCTTATTTTCCTCTGCCTAAATAAGTAAAATATTGTCTCTGGACCAAAGAATTGTTGAATGACTAGCAAGAGTGTTTTATGATTATTATTATTTTTTTTTATTTTTCTTCTCCCAAATTTTCCTCTAGAGAAATCACATGGAAAATGTAGAGTGGAAAAATGAAACAACCATCACAGAATTCATCCTATTGGGATTTGGAGATCTCCAGGGACTGCAGACCCCTCTCTTCCTGCTGTTCCTAGTGATCTACATTGTGACCATGGCGGGGAACATTCTCATTGTGGCCCTAGTTGTGACTGATCAGCAGCTTCACACCCCCATGTACTTCTTCCTGGGGAACTTGTCCTGCTTGGAGACCTGCTACATCTCCACTATCTTGCCCAGGATGCTGGCCAGTTTCCTGACTGGGGACAGAGCTGCGAACAGGAGCTGCTAACAGGGAGTTTTGCAAGGGAGTTTGGAAGGGGAGTGGGAAGGGGGGGGTCCCTTGTCAGTCTCATCTGTGACCCATTGGTCCCCTGAACCCATAACCTGAGCCACAACGAAAACCGTTCTGTTTACAGCAGAGAGGAGCGGATAGGGAGCTGTAGACAGGAATTTGAGAGCGTTTGACAGAGGGAGGCTTACAATGGTGAGGAGGACCCGCAACACCTGTGCCAGCACTGCTTCTGTCTCCTCCACCTGCGCCTGTAGCCAGACAGATCACCAAAGCATGGATGCTTTTACAAAGACTGTAATTTGCAATTTCCACTTACTGATATCCAGGCTGGGGGTGGCATCCAATGTGAAAGGTGCCTACTGGTGGAATCTCTCAGGCAGCAGGTGGGAGAGCTACAGGAGGAGGTGGCCAGGCTGAGGAACATCTATGTCCATGAGCAATTCCTGGACAGTATCCATGTGGAGACAGCTGATGGTGCTGTCCCAGCTGACAGGACTACTGACACTCCAGTGAAGGAGGAGACGCCTGAGGGTGTATCTGACACACCAGTGGAGGAGGAGGCTCAGGGTGGACACAGCCAGCTGGTTACTTCTAGCAGCGGGCAGTGCTCCACCGCTGCTGCGAACCCTCCTGTTGTGGTAAAAGATAACCATTATGCTCTTCTTGATACAGGAGAGAAGGAATCACCCCCAACAGTTAAGGGGGTGAAGCCTCGTACCCCTAAGGCTGGGAGGTCTGCTGCCACCACTGATAAGAAACGTAGGGTAGTGGTGGTTGGAGACTCTCTGCTGAGGGGGACGGAGACACCCATCTGTCGCCCTGACTGTTCATCCCGGGAGGTATGCTGCCTGCCAGGGGCCCGTATCCAAGATGTTACAGAGGCTTTGTCGAGAATTATCCGGCCTTCTGACTACTATCCCATGCTACTCATCCATGTGGGCACAAATGATACTGCGAGGTGTGACGCTGAGCAGATCAAGAGTGACTACAGGGCTCTGGGAGTACGGATTAAGGAGTTTGGACCGCAGGTGGTATTCTCTTCGATTCTTCCTGTTGAAGGTAGGGGTCCGGGCAGAAACAGATGCATCGTGGAGGTGAATGCCTGGCTGCGAAGATGGTGTCGCCAGGAGGGCTTTGGCTTCCTCGACCACGGGATGCTATTTGAGGAAGGACTGCTAGGAACAGATGGCGTTCACCTTTCGAAGTGGGGAAAGGCCTTATTTGCGCACAGACTGGCTAACCTAGTAAGGAAGGCTTTAAACTAGGTTCGACGGGGACAGGTGAGCAAAGCCCACAGGTAAGTGGGGAACAAGACCTGGGAGATGGGTTGGAAACAGGAGGGAGCACGGGCTATAATGGCAGAGAGGAAGGAGGGTCAGGGCGAAGCTGGGAGGCAAGATCAAACCAGTATCTTAGATGCCTTTATACAAATGCAAGAAGTATGGGTAATAAGCAGGAAGAACTGGAAGTGCTAATAAATAAATACAACTATGACATTATTGGCATTACTGAAACTTGGTGGGGTAATACATACGACTGGAATGTTGGTGTGGATGGGTATAGTTTGCTCAGGAAGGATAGACAGGGGAAAAAGGGAGGAGGTGTTGCCTTATATATTAAAAATGTACACACTTGGACTGAGGTGGAGATGGACATAGGAGACGGAAGGGTGGAGAGTCTCTGGGTTAGGCTAAAAGGGGTAAAAAACACAGGTGATGTCGTGCTGGGAGTCTACTACAGGCCACCTAATCAGGCGGAAGAGGTGGATGAGGCTTTTTTCAAACAACTAACAAAATCATCCAAAGCCCAAGATTTGGTGGTGATGGGGGACTTCAACTATCCAGATATATGTTGGGAAAATAACACCGCGGGGCACAGACTATCCAATAAGTTCCTGGACTGCATTGCAGACAACTTTTTATTTCAGAAAGTTGAAAAAGCTACTAGGGGGGAAGCTGTTCTAGACTTGATTTTAACCAATAGGGAGGAACTTGTTGAGAATTTAAAAGTAGAAGGAAGCTTGGGTGAAAGTGATCATGAAATCATAGAATTTGCAATTCTAAGGAAGGGTAGAAAGGAGTACAGCAGAATAGAGACAATGGATTTCAGGAAGGCGGATTTTGGTAAGCTCAGAGAGCTGATAGGCAAGGTCCCATGGGAATTAAGACTGAGGGGAAAAACAATTGAGGAAAGTTGGCAGTTTTTCAAAGGGACGCTATTAAGGGCCCAAAAGCAAGTTATTCCGATGGTTAGAAAAGATAGAAAATGTGGCAAAAGACCACCTTGGCTTACCCTTGAGATCTTGTGTGACCTACAGAATAAAAATGCGGCATATAAAAAATGGAAACTAGGTCAGATCACGAAGGATGAATATAGGCAAATAACACAGGAATGCAGAGGCAAGATTAGACAAGCAAAGGCACAAAATGAACTCAAACTAGCTATGGGAATAAAGGGAAACAAGAAGACTTTTTATCAATACATTAGAAGCAAGAGGAAGACTAAGGACAGGGTAGGCCCACTGCTCAATGAGGAGGGGGTAACAGTAACGGGAGACTTGGAAATGGCAGAGATGCTTAATGACTTCTTTGTTTCGGTCTTCACTGAGAAGTCTGAAGGAATGTCTAGTATAGTGAATGCTTACGGGAAGAGGGTAGATTTAGAAGAGAAAATAAGGAAAGAGCAAGTAAAAAATCACTTAGAAAAGTTAGATGCCTGCAAGTCACCAGGGCCTGATGAAATGCATCCTAGAATACTCAAGGAGTTAATAGAGGAGGTATCTGAGCCTCTAGCTATTATCTTTGGGAAATCATGGGAGACGGGGGAGATTCCAGAAGACTGGAAGGGGGCAAATATAGTGCCCATCTATAAAAAGGGAAATAAAAACAACCCAGGAAACTACAGACCAGTTAGTTTAACTTCTGTGCCAGGGAAGATAATGGAGCAGGTAATCAAAGAAATCATCTGCAAACACTTGGAAGGTGGTAAGGTGATAGGGAATAGCCAGCATGGATTTGTAAAGAACAAATCGTGTCAAACTAATCTGATAGCGTTCTGATAGGATAACGAGCCTTGTGGATAAGGGAGAAGCGGTGGATGTGATATACCTAGACTTTAGTAAGGCATTTGATACAGTTTCGCATGATATTCTTATAGATAAGCTAGGAAAGTACAATTTAGATGGGGCTACTATAAGGTGGGTGCATAACTGGCTGGATAACCGTACTCAGAGAGTAGTTGTTAATGGCTCCCAATCCTGCTGGAAAGGTATAACAAGTGGGGTTCCGCAGGGGTCTGTTTTGGGACCGGTTCTGTTCAATATCTTCATCAACGATTTAGATGATGGCATAGAAAGTACGCTTATTAAGTTTGCGGACGATACCAAACTGGGAGGGATTGCAACTGCTCTGGAGGACAGGGTCAAAATTCAAAATGATCTGGACAAATTGGAGAAATGGTCTGAGGTAAACAGGATGAAGTTCAATAAAGATAAATGCAAAGTGCTCCACTTAGGAAGGAACAATCAGTTTCACACATACAGAATGGGAAGAGACTGTCTAGGAAGGAGTATGGCAGAAAGAGATCTAGGGGTCATAGTGGACCACAAGCTTAATATGAGTGAACAGTGTGATACTGTTGCAAAAAAAGCAAACGTGATTCTGGGATGCATTAACAGGTGTGTTGTAAACAAGACACGAGAAGTCATTCTTCCGCTTTACTCTGCGCTGGTTAGGCCTCAACTGAAGTATTGTGTCCAGTTCTGGGCACCGCATTTCAAGAAAGATGTGGAGAAATTGGAGAGGGTCCAGAGAAGAGCAACAAGAATGATTAAAGGTCTTGAGAACATGACCTATGAAGGAAGGCTGAAAGAATTGGGTTTGTTTAGTTTGGAAAAGAGAAGACTGAGAGGGGACATGATAGCAGTTTTCAGGTATCTAAAAGGGTGTCATCAGGAGGAGGGAGAAAACTTGTTCACCTTAGCCTCCAATGATAGAACAAGAAGCAATGGGCTTAAACTGCAGCAAGGGAGATTTAGGTTGGACATTAGGAAAAAGTTCCTAACTGTCAGGGTAGTTAAACACTGGAATAGATTGCCTAGGGAAGTTGTGGAATCTCCATCGCTGGAGATATTTAAGAGTAAGTTAGATAAATGTCTATCAGGGATGGTCTAGACAGTATTTGGTCCTGCCATGAGGGCAGGGGACTGGACTCGATGACCTCTCGAGGTCCCTTCCAGTCCTAGAGTCTATGAGTCTATGAGAGCCAATTCCTTTAGAGGCTGCATCACACAACTGTCCTTCTTTGTATTCATGGTGACTGCAGAGTGTTTACTCTTATTACTCATGTCTTATGACCGCTACTTAGCAATATGCAATCCCTTGCATTATGCAGCACTTATGAGCAAGAGGATTTGCATCCAGATATTGTCTGGCTCTTGGATAATTGCCTTCTCTTGCAGCACTGTGATAACTTTTATGATGGTCAGGTTAACATTCTGTGGTCCCAACAAAACTGACCATTTCTTTTGTGATTTCTCCCCGATGCTCAAACTCTCCTGCAGTGACACCAGCCTGATTGAACTGGTGGATCTAATCCTGTCATTTGCAATTATACTTCCTACCCTCCTGTTAACCCTGACGTCCTATGTTTGCATCATTGCCACCATTCTGAGAATCCCATCCACCACTGGGAGGCAAAAGACCTTTTCCACCTGCTCCTCTCACCTCATTGTAGTTGCTACTTTCTATGGGTCACTCATTATTATTTACATGGCACCAAAAGCCGGCACTGCAGGAGACCTGCGCAAAGTGTTCTCTGTCTTCTACACAGTCCTGACATCCTTGTTCAATCCTCTCATCTACAGCCTGAGAAACAAAGAAGTCAAAGAGGCCTTAAAGAAAGCTGGAGGCAAATTGGCTGCTTTGATAAGGGGCTGAATGAAATTCCTGTGGTCTCTCTTTTAGACTGAGTTGATCCCCATTTTGTCCCTTGACTCGCTGAAGAAAATGACATCACGCTTGGACTGGGTGTGGGTGGTAGAATATCTCCCCTACTGAAGTTAAAATCAATTGAGCGTACTTCCATTTGCTCCTACTCTTTCACCACATCCAACAAAAATTTCTTGTCCTTATTTTCAAAGCCAGAAATACCACCCCCTTTTCCTGTCCAAACTATCCTCACAAGGCCAGCTCCCATTTTCCATTTGCCAATGATGAAACTGGATCTCTCAGTTCTCTGCTTCTTCAACCAGAACCTCAACAAGAACTTGAACTGTTATGGACGTTGGCCATCTAACTGTCATTAATTCTTATAAAAATCTTAGCAAGAATTGTTTGATAGTCCCTCTTTTGTTTTTCAATAACGCTCCTAAATTTAACAGTAATCTTGCTCCTTTAACACTAACTTCCTGTGGAATATAGAGTCCTGAAGACTCTTACGGTATATCTTCACTGCACACTTCTTTTGGTGGTGTGTAGAGCATATACATGTGTAGTCCCCACTCCCAGCATACGTATAAATAGTGATGTAGACAGAGACACACTGCTTAGGTGAATAAAGACATGCCTGTATAGGCTCGATATTTATGTGAGTACATACCCTATATGACTTTCTACACACCCAAGCTGTAGCCTCATGCCCACTCTGCAATTTTTAGCAGTGTAGTCAGAGATGGCTCTAGGCACCAGCATCCCAAGCATGCACTTGGGGCGGCACTTCTGAAGGGGCGGCACCATTGCTTCGCCGTCGGTACTCCAGCTTTTTTTTTTTCCGCTTGGGACGGAAAAAAACAAGAGCCAGCCATGAGTGTAGTGTCCCTCTTCCTTCCTGCTGCAGGGGCCTCTCCCCTCTGCAGGAAAAGACTACAGCAGTGGGGAAACAGTCCATCAGCTTTCCGCTGCCAGAGCCTTTCACTGACCCATGTAGCTTGTGCAGCAACGTGGACACAGTGTGCTTTCTATTTCCTCGACACTAGTGTGTAGTGTAGACATAAGAGGACAAGATGTCCGAATTTTATAGGGACAGACCCGATATTTTGGGATTTTCTTATATAGGCACCTATTACCCCCCACACTTTGTCCTGACTTTTCATGTTTGCTATCTGCTCATCCTATGGAGACATAGCCTCAGTTCACCCCTGTGGAGCTTAGAGCCTCTTCAGCACTCATGATTCCCATTATCCAAACACTGTTTTTCCATTTCATTTGGATGTCCCCTGAGATTCTTGGAAAATTGAAGTTCACTTGTATTAGCATGACCATCGTTCAGTTTCAGGTACACTCTTCACTTTTCCACTTATCACAGCTTAGAGGTAGTGTCCCTAGGAATGTGCTATTATGCCAGTATCCCACATCCAAGCACGCATGGGGAACTGAATGGACTTAAGGCAGACATTGGTGGCATCATTGGTAGGTTCACACCTCATTGATGGTCATAAACACAAGACACTACTATAAATAAACTCTATTCTTTCCACACGGAAGAACATGAGCGACATCTACAGGAAGTTTTACCGTATCCCTGGTACTTTGGGGAACTGCTCTGTCTGCAAGTAGAACTGACTGGGAATTTTCCATCAAAATGATTTTTCCATGGGATACGCAGTTTCTGAAAAATTCAAATTTTCCGTGGTGTCAGAGGGTCCCCACAGCAAACCAGTCAGTGTGTTTCAATAAGCTGATGTCTGTGCTCTACACTGTGCCAACTCCTGTGGAGAACCCCATCATATACAGCCTGAGAAACAAGGAGGTCAAGGTGGATCTGAGAAGACTTTTTGAGTAGGAGATTCTAGTGGTTTATGGGCCTTTTTCTGGCCTTGTGCCCAGGGATGAATTTCCTTCTTTGTGAGCTGTAAAGGGAATTGGAGTTGGAAGAAATGTTTGCAGACCCTGAGCCAGATGGTTAGTTTGTGTAAAAACCCAGAGCTCCATTGACTTCCCTGGAACTAAACAGCTGATGAAGTGACCTAATGTTTTTTTTCCAGGAGTCAACCAGTTAGTCCAATCTGCAATGCAAGAAATGATCAACTGTTATTAACTAATTGTCCTGTTGGGCACATCAGCTATACTCCAGAGTGACTCCAGGAAAGTCAGCAGAGTGGCTCCTGATTTGCAGAAGTGTGTGTGTGTGTATGCAAGGAGAATCACACCCTCTCAATACAAATAAGCAGGCAGCACTGCTCATGTCTTTAGCATATTCCTGAGTCTTAGGGATTTTCTTAGCTCCCTGAGATGTCTCAGGTGTCTTCCACTTCCTGAATCTCTCCATTTACAATGTTCTGTATCTCAGCACGTGGAAAATGGCTGATATAAGAGTAACAAAAATCTATCTTTTGTAAGTACCTGTGTGACCCTTTACCATTGTATCTTAGTGTCCCACAGATATTAATGTATTTGTCCTCACAACACCTTTATGATGTAAGAAAGTGTTATGATCCCCATTGTCCCAATGGAGAAACTGAGGCAGAGGGCGAGAGAGAGACAGACTATCCCAAGTTCACACAGTCTGTATAAAAGCAGCCACTTGAATTAGAGAGACATTATTTTACTTCTCTATTTTGTGCTGATGTGACCACTGCTGGAATATGGTTTCCAGTGCTGGTGTCTGCAGTTAAATTGAAGAGGGTTCAAAGAAGAGCCACAGCAGTTATTAAAGGATTAGAAAACCTGTCTTATAGTGATAGACTCACAGAGCTCAATCTACTTAGCTTAACAAGGAGAAGGTTAAGGGGTGACTTGATTACAGTCTATAAGTACCTACATGAGGAACCAATATTTGAAAATGGGCTCTTCAATCTGGCAAAGAAAAACATAACACCATCCAATGGCTGGAAGTTGATGCTACATATAGTGCTGCCTTGCCTAGTTTACCTCACAATAAAACTGCAGTGCCTTGTCTTCACAGTGTTTTTATTTCACAGTAGTTCACACACTTTAGTTACCCCTCGGCATAATAAATCCACTTCCACAAGAAGCTCTCACGCCAGCATAGCACTGTTCACATAAGCGCTTAGTTCGGTGTAACTTACATCGCTCAGGGAGGGGGGGGGTGGCTTATTCGCACCCCTGAAGGATGTAAGTTGTACCGAAGTAAATGATAGTGTAGATCTGGCCTAAGGGAGAATGGTGGTAACCAGTCTACTTGGCTGGACTACATCTCCCATAGTGCATGAGGGTTGAGACTCCCATGATGCATGGTGCAATTCAAACTACTGGATCCACTTTGCATTGTGGGAGATGTAGTCCTCCAGAGAACTCAGCCCATAAGTGACAAAGGGGGCTTGAACGACATAAGTCAATGTGCCACGGAAAAAGTGTTTTTTTATTTTTAAATTATTTGAAATAAAACATTGTGGACAACTTTTAAAAAAAATATTACAATTTGAGTGGACCTGCCCACCCAACATTTTTTAAAATAATTTTCCTGATAGAAAATGTTTTTTTTTATTGGCCAAAATTTGAAATTTTGTCATGTGTCACAGGGCAGTCACACCTGTAGTGCCCTCCAGCAGCAGGCCATGGCAGAACAGCTGCACTTGCCTCCGTTTCCCTCCTTTATAATCTCCATTGACTCCACAACAAGCTCTCTTGCTTAAATATTACCTCTCCTTGGGGGTGGCTTATTACGAAAACATTATTCAAATGATTCCCGGAACATAAATCCGTTTCTGACACCGAGTGCATGTAGTTCTTAAAAATCCCGCTCTTTGGTGGCAACTGACACATCCCCAAATACAGGACATTCCCTTGATTGTCCCCACCGCTGTCTGCATGATCCTACTCCTCCCCCCATAACCTCGTACGTGCAGTGGACGCAAGGTGGTGCCACATGTAGTGCATCATGTCGCAGATCTTGCTGCTCCATCCTGTGCTGGCGGTGCCTGTGAAGTCACACCGATGGGGCAGAGAAGCAGGCTCTGCAACATTACCTCTTGCATCTGTGATACCAGGCAAAATCACATCTGGTTTTATATCTTTACTGGAGGGGGGACAAAGCAGGACAGTCCAGCTTAAAACTGGGCAAAAGGTAAGCCCCTTGGCTGCCATCCAGACATCAGCCTGCTCCAGCTGTCTTGGTCGGGCAGCTCTCTCTGCTGCTGCTCCTACCTTTAATCCTCCTTACCCTTTGGCCCCACTCTCTGGCTGGAGAATGCCAGGCAGCAAAACCTTCTTGCTGCTCTTCAGCATTTCTCCTAGGAAAAACTAAAGCTTCCTTCAGGGTCACCTGAGAGGTGGGAACGGCTGAGAATTTAATCTCTTGTGTTCATATGACAAACCTCTTTACATCAATCAGACAAACAGACAAACAGTGAGCATGTAATATCCTTGAATTATCTCATATCAAAGCCTATCAGAAGAACAAAAGGTGAGTATCATATGGGGAAGTATTATTTATTGGATGTGGTGAAAGAGTAGGAGCAAATGGAGGTACCCTCAATTCATTTTAATTTCAGTAGGGGAAATATTCTACCCACCCACACCCAGTCCAAACATGATGCCATTTTCTTCAGCAAGTCGAGGGACTGGATAAGGTTCTACTCAGTTTAAAAGAGAGACTGTACGAATTTCATTCACCTCCTTATGAAAGCAGCCAGTTTGCCTCCAGCTTTCTTCAAAGCCTCTTTGACCTCTTTGTTTCTCAGGCTGTAGATGAGAGGATTGACCAAGGGTGTCAGGACAGTGTAGAAGACAGAGAACGCTTTGTGCAGGTCTCCTGCAGTGCCAGCAGTTGGTATCATGTAACTAATGATGATAGAGCCATAGAAAGAAGCAACTACGATGAGGTGGGAGGAACAAGTGGAGAAGGCCTTGTGCCTCTCGGTGGTGGAGGGGATTCTCAGGATAGTGGCAATGATACAAACATAGCAGATCAAGGTTAACAGGAATGTAGGAAGTATAATTGCAAAACACAGTAACAAATTCACCAGTTCAATCAGGCTGGTGTCGCTGCAGGAGAGTTTGAGCATCGGGGCAAAATCACAAAAGAAATGGTCAATATTATTGGGGCCACAGAATGTTAATCTGGCCATCAAAAGAGTTATCAAGGTACTTGTAAAGAAGGCCATTATCCAAGAGCCAGACACCAGCTGTATGCAAACCCAGCTTCTCATAAGTGCTGCATAATGCAAGGGATTGCATATTGCTAAGTAGCGGTCATAAGACATGACTAATAGGAGGAAACATTCGGCAGTCAACATGAATACAAAGAAGTACATTTGTGTGATGCAGCCACTATATGAAATGGTTCTGTCTCCAGTCAGGAGGCTGGCCAGCATTCTGGGAAGGACAGTGGAGGTGTAGGAGGTCTCCAAGCAGGACAAGTTCCCCAGGAAGAAGTACATGGGGGTGTGAAGGTGCCGATTAGTCACAACTAGCACAAGAGTAAGGATGTTCTCAGCCATGGTTATAATATAGATCACTAGGAATAGCAGGAAGAGAGGGGTCTGCAATTCTGGGAGATTCCCGAATCCCAATAGGATGAATTCTGTGATGAATGTTTGATTGCTCCACTCTACATTTTCCATTATTTTTCTCTAGAGGAAAAGAGGGAAAAGAGAAATAATCATCATCATCATCATCATCATCATCATCATCATCATCATCATCATCATCATCATCATCATCATCATTAATAGCTTTTTAAAAACCCTGCTACTCATTTGACTGTTCTCTGGTACAGAGAAAATTTGTTTCTTATTTAGGCAGAGGTAAATATGCATCCACGGTTCACATTATATTTTCTCTTCTTCCATTCAGCTGTGTCAGAGTTGGATGCTCTTTCATTCATCTGGAGGATGTTGCTGAAGGTCAATGATGATGGAGTGATAGCAAAACCATACATGCAGATTAGTTTAAGCAGGCTAGGCACCTAAACACACATAAAAGTCAAAGGGAGTTAGGTGTCTAATCTTCTCCCATGCTTTTGAAAATCCCTCAAGATGCCTTTCTGCATCTTCAGGTGACTAAATACTCCCAAGGAAAACATTTTTACTTTGTTATTTTTGGACAAAAGGTTGCCATTTTCCACTGAAAACTTTGATCCGGATGAAAAAGTTTTCATTTTCATAGAATTTTACACGGGGGAAAGGAGGACATTTTCTGACCAACTTTAGATTTTATTCCATGTTTCTTGTTCTGAGTTTCTTCATATGATTTGCAAACTCAGCTAAGACAAAGTAAATGACAGAGAAGATTAAAACTCCTTTGGTTAATATGGAGCATAAATCTTACCTGCAAAGTTGCAGTCCTGCTAAACTCATCATGCTGTGACATCTTCTCTTAGCCTTATTATTTTCTAACTGCCTGAAGTTTCTCTCAGAACTTTTCACATACTTTCTTTCTCTTAGTAAAGTGTACTAAGACAATTTTGCAGGAGACATTGATTCATTTTAGTAGCATTTGTAAAGGGAGTAATGCATCTTTTTATATTTATATCCTTCACGTCATCTTCCTTTGAGACAGCTACCGCAGGATATCTTAGTCAAAGTGATGGGGGACTTAATTAAGTGAACATTTAATTTGTTGGCAAGTTAAACTCTCGAGGCAATCAAACTTCAAACCTTAGCTGAATTATCAAGGGCTTACATACTAGGCCAGTGGGTCTCAAACTTTTGTACTGGTGACCCCTTTCACATAGCAAGCCTCTGAGTGCAATTTCCCCACCCCTTATAAATTAAACGCACTTTTTTATATATTTAACACCATTATAAATGCTGGAGGCAATGTGGGCTTTGAGGTGGAGGCTGACAGCTGACAACACCCACCCCTGATATAAGAACCTTCCAACCCCTTGAGGGGTTCTGACCCCTAGTTTGAGAACTTCCTGTGCTAGTTTGAGGGATACTATAGAAAATCTATCTGCTGTCTATCTATACAGATGTATAAGAATCTTCTGGAGTTACCAGTTAATGGAGTTATCCTTTATCTGTTTTTTAGAGGCTCAAATGTTAGGGAAGTCAATGAAACATTGCTGACATATATCACTGGAGGATCTGGTCAAGTTTGTAAGATCCAAACTCTCCTCTTAAATGAAACCTTTTCATTTGATATAGATTATTCTAGGGTTCCTCCTTCAGGACTGCTCATCCCACTCCCTAGATCATCTCTCCACCACAAAGATATTCCCCAATCCCTTATACACATATGGGGCAAAGAATCACCTGTGTCAGTAACTCAGGGAATGGTATAAGTCTAGTGACCGACTCTTTTGAGTGCTTCCACTATTCCTTAGGCTGGGCTACTCCAAGAGTTCTTTCCTCATTAATTCCCAGCCCATACCCTAGATCCGTTGTCACCCACTCATTCCCACACCCCTTAATATCATGGCAAAACTATGAATCACCTGTATGAGTGAGGCATCAGAATGGTATAGCTCTGCTAGCTAGCTCCTCCATTCATGAGTGACTCCATTGATGAATCACCATGTAACTCATGGGATGACTCCTGGTTTACAATATTATAGCTATAATTAACATATTAACATACAGTTATTACCATAATATATTGGTAACTGATGAAAGGGGCTATGTAGTGCAGGTCCATGGGGGTCAGTCCTGGGTCTGGTTCTGTTCAATATTTTCATTAATGACCTGGATAATGGAGTGGAGAGTATGCTTATAAAATATGCAGATGACATGAAGCTCTTTGGAAGACAGGATCAGAATTTAAAAATCCTTGATAAACTGGAGACTTGTTCTAAACTCAGCATAAAGAAATTCTGTAATGCTAAGTGCAAAGTACTTCATTTAGGAAGGAAACATTAAATGCAGAACTACAAAATGGGGAACAACTGGCCAGGGCCGGCTGCAGGCCTGTCATAAACAAATAGTTAAGGGTTAATGTCTCTTTTACCTGTAAAGGGTTAACAAACAGTAAACCAAAAACATCTGACCAAAGGACCAATCAAAAAACAAAATACTTTAAAATCTCGGTGGAGGAAAGCCTTTGTTTGTGTTTTTTGGGTTTTGCTTTGTTCTCTCTGGGTCCTGAAAGGGACTAGACATGCAACCAGGTTTCTTGCCAATCTCCCTGCTACAGTCTCTTATATATTTAAAATAGTGAGTATTAAGTAGGAAAGGAGGTTATAGTCTTTTAATTCTTTCTGTATTTGCAAATGTGTAGTTTGCTGGAAGTATTTTAAACTGTATTTTTGCTGGGGGGAGGCTTCTTTCTAGTGTCTATAAGCTGAAAGACCCTGTAACTTTTACCATCTAAATTACAGAGACAACTTTTTTACTTTTTTTCTTTCTTTTTATTAAAAGTTTTGCTTTTTAAGACCTGTTTGATTTTTTCCCCCTTGTTGAGGCTCAAGGGAATTGAGTCTGTTCTTACCAGGGAATAGGTGAGGGACAGGGAGAGAGAAGGGACGGGGGAAGGGGGGAATCCCTTTGTTTTAGATTCACGGAGCTTGAATCTTTCTCTCTCTCCAGGATAGCCCAGGGAGGGAACGCCTGGGAGGGGGAGAGAAGGGGGGGGAAACCTGATTTCTCTGTATTGTGATTCAAGGAGTTTGAATCACGGTGATCTCCCAGTGTACCCAGGGCGGGAAAGATATGGGAGGAAAAAAGGAGACGGGGGGGAAATGTTTTATTCCCCTTTGTTGTAAGACTCAAGGAATTTGGGTCTTGGGGTCCCCAGGGAAGGTTTATGGGGGAACCACAGTGCCCCAAAACACTATATATTTTTGGGTGGTGGCAGCTTCTCAGATCTAAGCTGGTAATTAAGCTTAAAGAAATTCATGCCGGTACCCCATTTTTTTGGACTCTAAGGTTCAGATTGGGGATAGAATACCATGACATGGTGGCAGTGTGTGGGAAAGATGGCATCCAAAAGCCAGTAAGATTATTACTTTTCTTTTCTCTCTGCTAGCTGTTTGTAAGCAGGAGAGAGGGTTTTTAAAACTACAACCAGAGAAATTTTTTTTTCTTGCTCCTTTCTGGTTGTCCAGAGAGATTGCCTGAGAGCACACACATTAAGGTTTAACAAGGGTCTTTTGTTAAATAAAGCAGGCTTAAGTGGTCAGCAACAGACTCCAGCAAAGCACATCTGCAAATGAAAGGTTTTTTTATTTCTTTTTACTTTACCGTGAAAGGCTAGGGAAAAAAGTTAGAAAGGCACTGTTGCTAGGCAACCCGAAGGAGGCAACAGAGAAGCAGCAGTTCAGGCAATAAACACCAGAGAGCGCCCCAACACAAGAAATCAGAAACCATGAGTACCAAGGACTCCCTGAAGCAGGACCGGGCAAGGCTAAAAGCCATAGAGAAAGATAACGAACATGAGATGGATGGAACTCATTAATGCAGAAATAGCCAAGGAAGAGGCAGCCTACGAAAGAGAACAAGCAGCCAAAGAGGAAGCCCACAGAAGAGAACAAGAAGCAAAAGATGCAGACCACCGAAGACAGGTGGAACTTCAGAGGGAAGCTACCAGCAGGCCCTGGCATTAGAACAGGCTAAGCAACAGAACACAGCCAATCCTAACAACACTTCGCCAGATGTTGTTCCACATCCCAAAAAATTTCCCACCTACAAGGTAGGTAATAACACTGAAGCCTTCTCAGAAAATTTTGAAAGGACCTGCCATGGATACAGCATCTCTGAAAACCACTACATGATAGAGCTGAGGCCACTGCTCAGTGGACTCTTAGCAGAGGTGGCGGCTGAAATGCCTAAGGAGAACATGAATGATTATAAACTTTTTCAAACCAAGGCCAGAATCCTAATGGGAATAACACCTGAGCATGCCCGTCGGCGGTTCAGAACCCTAAGATGGAAACCAGATGTGTCATTCCCCAGACACGCCTACCACATTGCAAAGAATTATGAGGCCTGAATATCAGGAACAAAGGTTAACAATATGGAAGAGCTGCACCTCCTAATACAAATGGAGCAGTTCTTAGAGGGTGTTCCTGAGGAAATAGAAAGGTACATCCTAGATGGGAAACCCAAAACGGTAACCGAGGCGGGGGAGATTGGAGCCAGATGGATGGAAGTAACAGAAAAGAAAAAAGCTACTGTCAAGGAGAGCGAATACCCCAGGGGGCACACCGACAATAAACCCTATAACCGAGGGCAGCCCAAGACCCCACCTACAACCCAAGGAAAGCCCCAGACTACCTATTATCCCACCTCACCAGTCTCCAGTAACCCACCTTGGCCCAGTGACCAGTCAGCTGGACGATGCTTTACATGGAATGAACTGGGACATATAAAGGCCAACTGCCCAAAGAACCCCAGCCGAGTGCAAGTCATTACACCACCGTCACACCAAAGATCCTCAGGACCAGATGCCTCTCAAATACCCTTGGAGCAAAGGGAAAGTTTGAGAGTGGGCGTAAAGAAGGTTACCGCATGGAGAGACACGGGGGCACAAGTGTCAGCTATCCACCAATCCTTGGTGGACCCCAAATTCATCAACCCAAAGGCCCAAGTGACAATTTACCCCTTCATGTCAAAAGCTGTAGACTTGCCTACAGCTAAACTACCTGTCCAGTACAAAGGCTGGTCAGGAATGTGGACTTTTGCAGTCTATGACAATTATCCCATCCCCATTCTGCTGGGGGAAGACTTGGCCAACCAGGTGAAGCGGGCCAAAAGAGTGGGAATGGTTACACGTAGCCAAGCCAGGCAAGCTTCCAGACCCATTCCTGTTCCTGAGCCTTCCACAGGGGCCCCGTCTGTATTACCAGAGACTCAGAAAGAGGTAGTGGACCCAGATCCCCTACCAACGACTGAAACAGCCACAGTGTCTCCAGTCCCAGACCAGGAACTGGAAAAGCAAACAGCACCAGAACCGTTGCCAGCACTGACGCCAGCGCTTGCAAACCCATCTTCAACCCCAATGCCAGAAGGCGCCAGCGAGCCTGAACTGGCAGAAGCAGCAGACAACCACACCCAAGAGGCTCAGCCAGAGCCTGAAATACCACCTGGTGCACCAGCGGAGAGCGGCTCACCAGCAACGAAAACAACCCCATCACCTACATCGCTTCCAGAGGGACCAAGCCCAAGTCCACAGTCTAAGGAAGAATGGTGTCTCCAGCTTCAAGGGAACAGTTTCACACTGAGCAGGAAGCAGATGACAGCCTTCACAAAGCTTGGGCGGCAGCACGGAGCACCCCACCCCCTCTCAGCTCTTCTAACCGATCCCGGTTTGTTATAAAACAGGGACTTTTATACAAGGAGACTCTTTCTGGTGGACACCAGGAAGACTGGCACCCGCAAAAACAGTTGGTGGTTCCAACTAAGTACCAGGGGAAGCTCTTAAGCTTAGCCCATGATCATCCCAGTGGCCATGCTGGGGTGAACAGAACCAAAAATCAGTTTGGGAAGTCCTTCCACTGGGAGGGGATGGGCAAGGATGTTGCCAATTATGTCCGGTCTTGTGAGGTGTGCCTAAGAGTGGGAAAGCCCCATGACCAGGTCAAGGCCCCTCTCCAGCCACTCCCCATAATTGAGGTCCCATTTCAGCGAGTAGCTGTGGATCTTCTGGGTCCTTTCCCAAAAAAGACATCCAGAGGAAAGCAGTACATACTGACTTTCGTGGACTTTGCTACCCGATGGCTGGAAGCAGTAGCTCTAGGCAACACGAGGGCTAAAGCTGTGTGCCAGGCCCTAACAGATATTTTTGCCAGGGTAGGTTGGCCCTCCGACATCCTTACAAATTCTGGATCTAATTTCCTGGCAGAAACCATGAAAGAACTGTGGGAAACTGATGGGGTGAATCACTTGGTTGCCACCCCTTACCACCATCAAACCAATGGCCTGATCGAACGGTTTAATGAAACTTTGGGGGCCATGATACGTAAATTTGTCAATGAACACTCCAATGACTGGGACCTAGTGTTGCAGCAGTTGCTTTTTGCCTACAGGGCTGTACCACATCCCAGTTTAGGGTTTTCACCGTTTGAACTTGTGTATGGCCACGAGGTTAAGGGGCCAATATAGTTGGTGAAGCAGCAATGGGAGGGCTTTACGCCTTTTCCAGGAACTAACATTCTAGACTTTGTAAGCAACCTACAAAACACCCTCCGACACTGTTTAGCCCTCTTGGGGTGGCATACCACGGGGGGCGCTCTGCTGGTTGCCCGAAGGACAGCAGGCGGCTCTGGTGGACCTCCCGCAGGCGTCCCTGAGGAGGGTCCGCTGGTCCCGCGGCTCCGGTGGATCATCCACAGGCACGCCTGCGGAAGGTCCACCAGAGCCGCGGGACCAGCGGACCCTCCGCACGGAAGCCTGCGGGAGGTCCACCAGAGCCGTGGGACCGGAGAGCGGCAGAGCGCCCCCCGCGGAGTGCCACTGTGCTTGAGGCAGTGAAATGGCTAGAGCCGGCCCTGCAACTGGCTAAGTGGTTGTACTGCGGAAAGGGAGCTGGGGGGTTCAGTGATATGTGATGTTGACAATTTGTGTTTAAATGGTTATAAATCTTTAACTATTTGAATTTCAATGTCTTCTGTCATTAAATAATTACTGTCTGAACCCTGTCCCCCCCAATTTCACTCAACTGTTAACATTTAACTAAATAAAAATTGAAAAAAAACCATGCTTAAATCCCATCATTTTGTGCAGATGCGAAAATTTTACATGTACAAAAATCTAAAATGACAAACAAACAAAAACTATGGCCCCAACAGAGATACTGTTTTTATGAGTCATTACAAATATATGTAACCCCCTAACCTTCCTTTTTCCTATGACTGCAGAAGCGTAATTGCCCATTTCATCTTAAATGTTCCCTTACAACATGTGTTTACCCCTTATGCTACACAATCTGTCCCACTGTTGTATTGAGCTCTGATACTCTGATTACATGAATTACTAAAGATGAACTCTGTTTAGCTTATAGGCTTATCTCTCTCACTAACAGAAGTTGATCTCTCTTAAAAATAAACATTGATATTATTGGATGAAATGATCAAAAAATTTAAAAAAAATAATTTTGCCAAGCCTAATTATATGTGGCAGCTCTTTATCTATGGAGATAGCAACAAAAGTATTATGCAACTTAAAGAGTCCTATGGCACCGTATAGACTAACAGACATATTGGAGCATAAGCTTTCGTGGGTGAATACCCACTTCGTCAGACACCTATGCACGCAAGAATCAGTCTAGAGATAATGAGGTTAGTTCAACCATGGAGAATGAGGCCCTCTTCTAGCAGTTGGGATGTGAACATCATGGGAGGAGAAAGTGCTTTTGTAGTTGGCTAGCCATTCACAGTCTTTGTTTAATTCTGAGCTGAAGGTGTCAAATTTGCAAATGAACGGAAGTTTAGCAGTTTCTCTTTGGAGTCTGGTCCTGAAGTTTTTTTGCTGCAGGATGGCTACCTTTAAATCTGCTATTGTGTGTCCAGGGAGGTTGAAGTGTTCTCCTACAGGTTTTTGAATATTGCCATTCCTAATATCTGCCATATCCATTTATCCTTTTACACAGGGATTGTCCAGTTTGGCCGATGTACATAGAGGAGGGACATTGCTGGCACATGATGGCATATATTACATTGGTGGACGTGCAGATGAATGAAGCGGTGATGTTGTGGCTGATCTGGTTAGGTCCTGTGATGGTGTCGCTGGTGGGCAGAGTTGGCACTGAGGTTTGTTGCATGGATTGGTTCCTGAGTTAGAGTTACTATGGTGCAGTGTGTAGTTGCTGGTGATTTTACAATTACTCCTGGGGGAATTCTGCACCCCAAATAAAAAATTCTGCAAGAACAACAACAACAAATTCTGCGCATAATATTTCAAAATTCTGCATATGAACTCCCAGCAAGGAGGCGGTGCACGTTTTTGCTGGGAAGAGCAGGGGTTTTAAGGCCTACACTGCATTGAGTGTGAGAAATGGATTTAGGTTTGGGATTTGTACCGGGGATCATTTGAACCATGTTTTAACAGTAAACCAGCCCAAAGGAAATGTATTATTTAAGCAAGAGAGCCTGTTGTGGAGTGAATGGTGACAAAGAGTAAGGGAAATTGAGGCGGGAGCACATGTTCTTTTTTTTCCCCCTTAAAACACCGGATAGAGGAGAGAAAAGGGGAAGCAGGTCAACCACTCCTCCCTGCTAGGCTGCAGGCAGGGGAGGAGGATGCCAAAATGGGGGTGGGCAGATAGGGGGGCTATCAAGGACTTGAAGGTGGGGAGGGGTCAGTCACTGATATAAGATGGAAGTCTGGCTCCTCTAGCTGCACCAGGGAAGGGACAATTATGATAACACCGGGGATGCAGTGATCAGCCAAAATGGGGGGGAGGCACAAGTGCATGATAGGGGGCATGGGCACATGAAGGGAGGGGCTAATCAGGGCAAGGGGGGCCGCAAAGGAAGGGGAGCAACCAGGCTGGGAGTGGGGCAGAGGAACCAAAGGGGCCAACTGTAGTGCTGGGATGGGACAAAAAACCAGGCTGTAGAGGGAAAAGGGCAGGGCAGGCAAACAAACTGGGCTAGCAAGGGGCTTAGGCAAATAAGCTGGGAGAGGGGCAACGGGCTGTAATTGGAAAGGGGGAGACTGATACAGGGTTGGGGGGGCAATAAAAAAGAGGGGGCCCATGCACCCACATGCGCATGCGAAAAGTCAATATTTGGGCTGGCTGTTGCTGCAGGCCCAAGAGGTGGAAACGGTGTGGCAGGCCAGGAGAGCAGCGGAGTCCCAGAGGCTGGGGCTGAGGCAGATGGTAAGTAGCCAGTGGGGGTGATGGAGGGGGCAGCAGTGGTAGTGGTGGCTGGGGGGGACACAGATGGACCGGGGGCAGGATCTACCTCACAACCCCTGTGTCCCCACAAACACAGTCTAGACCCCCACCACAAGAGCACAGTTCAAAAGTTACTCAGTCCTTGAAGGCCCCCTCCACAGCGGTCTGCAGAATCCCTGCGCATTTCCCCAACAGCAGAAGGTCGTCGTCGTCTTCCCGCTCCTCTAGGCTCCATCAGCTCCCGGGAAGCAAGGACAGCAGCAGCAGCTCCATCAGCTCTGGTGGCCAGGCAGAGAGGTCCTCTCACAGGTGGTGGAGGTGGTGGTGAGGTCCTGGCTTCTCCCTCCAGAGGTGTGGGGGGGCTGGCCAGCAATGCCCCCCATCCCCGCTCAGCAGTGGTAGCAGCAGTCCAGGGGGGGAACTCCAGCCAGCAGAAGCAGCCCAGGAAGGGAGGAAGAAAGAGCTCCAGCCAACAAAGCAGCCGGAGAGGAGGGAGAGTAGCCAGAGCACACTGACTACTCACTCCCTGTACCTATTGGGTTCTGGGAAGTGGGTGGGCGAAAGCCCACCCAGTGCTGAAAGACATCCCCACCCCAGCCTAAGGGGAGGATCTGGAAACCAAATGATTCTGGGTGCCAGCTAATGAAATAACAGGGACAGGAGTGCGATCAAAGGGTCAAAAGGAGGGAGCCTGACGGGAGCTCCTGTTCTGCCATGACCTGCCGCTGGAGGATGCCCTAGGACCAAAAGCGTCGACTCCGTGGATTCTCTCGGTCCCAAGAGCCCACCAAAAAAAATAGGGGGTGCTCAGCAATCTTTTGTGGGCTCTACCCCTGCTCTGCCCACACACCACTCGGCTTCTTCCCCAGGAGGCCCCACCTGCCCCTCGCATGGGGGGAGGGGACAGAGAGAGGAGCACCCTCCCACATAAACAAAAGTTAGCACCTGTGCCCAGGACACATGGGAAAATTTCAATTTTTACCCAAACATTTCAATTTTCTAACAGGAAAAGCAAAAATATATTGGGGAGGAGGAGCAAGACGGGAGGTTCAATCCCACTCAAACTGTAATTTTTTTTGACCCAACATGTTTTATTTCAGCTCTGTTCTTTGCATTGGTGTAAGTATAAATCAGATTTTGCCGGTACTGCATCATGGGGGGGACACAAAGAGGGGGCACATGACCTCCGCATGTGACTCTCCATGTGACTTCTCCCCACTCTGCCCCCATCCCGGGTCTCCCATGTTCTCTCCGTCCTCTCTGACACAAACAGGTGCATTTGTAAAATGATGCTTTGGGCCCCTGGTGCCACCTGTATGTCCAGGTGTCATTGAGAATCCAGCAGCACCCCAAATCGAAAACTTCTTAAATGAAGGAAGAATAGGAAGGACAATCACCCCACTTTCCCTTAACACACTATGAGTGCCGCCCTTATGTCCAAACTAAACTTCTGCCAGCTTCCCTCTGTCTAAGAGTATGTCTTCATTTCCAACGTTAAAGCACTGTTGTGGCTGCGCTTTGACTTGGCTGTGTAGTCACGGCACCCATGCTGGGAGAGAGCTCTCCCAGCAAGGTAAAAAACCACCCCCACGAGGGGAGTAGCTAGCAGCGCTGGCAGTGCGGCTCCCAGCACTTGTGCACTGTCTATACTGCCACTTTACAGCACTGAAACTCGCATCACTCAGGGTTGGCTTTTTTTTTTAACATCCTGATTGAGACAGTTTCAGCGCTATAAAAAGTGGCAGCGTAGACAAGGCCTAAATATTGCTCTCTACCAGGCACTAGGAAAGCAAAGATGCTGCACCACTTGGGTTTGATGGAAAAGAGGCATAGAACTGTGTGTGCCATGTCCATCTTGATAGAACTGCAGCCCAAATTGATTTATTATTTTCCCCAACATGACATATAGGAGGGGCAACCAAAATCAGCCTGGCAGAATGTGCATGAAAACTGTCTCTGGACAGATAAGCAATTGATCAAATCACATTCTCTGATCTCTTGGGGCAAATCCTGTTCCCACTGAAATCAAAAGGAATTTTGCTATTGAGTTCAATAGAATCAGGCTTTGACAACTGGAGAGGAAAGAACAAAACCACTCAAGCAAGGGCTATGTTGCTTATACCACAGGTATGAAAGGCTGCTGACTTGTGAGAAAGTCAGCAGACATCTGATCTTTGTCCATTGCAAGGGAGAACTCAGCAATCAATGAGGCTAGAACAGTCTCTGTACCATATCCAACTCATAACTCCATCTGCAAAGGATCAAGGAAATATGAAGGCTCAAGATTTCCTTAAAGTTCTCAGTCTGTTGGTTAGAACGCTCCCATTAGTATACGTTCATAGTCCAGAGGCTGGAGCAGGAATCAAAAACACTATACAAACACCTTCCATCCCCTCAACACCACCACCACCACCACCACTCGGACTCAAGTCCAATTTAACAGCACGCTACAGGGGGATACCTCAGTGGTTTGAGCACTGGCCTGCTAAACCCAGGGTTGTGAGTTCAATCCTTGAGGGGGGCATTTAGGAATCTGTGGCAAAGATCTGTTGGGGGATTGGCCCTGCTTTGAGCACAGGGTAGACTGAATGACCTCATGAGATCCCACCCAACCCTGATATGCTAACAAACTTACACAAAACATACCACCCTACTTGCAATCCTGGTTTGAGAATGTTAAACTGCCTTTCCCTAGCATGTTGCCTCATGGGAAGAGTTGTTTCTGTCTCCATCAGTGGAGGACTACATCTCCCACAATACAATGTAGATTTACTAGTGTGTTGGGAGGGCATCAGGGGAGTTACATGAATGTGGTTGCATCATGGGAACTGTAATCTGGACCGAATGGGAGAATGACCCATCTCCTGTCCCTCTCAGTGCACCTGCTCAGGAAACAGGCCCCACACTAAGAGAAGTGTGATTCTCCTGCTGTCAGACTGAGGCCAGGGTTACAGCACTCTAGGTATCAATGTGATTTATCAGTGGGTCCCATTGGTTTTCACATCATTGGTTCTTCATTTGGGCAGCCAGTGGTAAGGAGAGCTGGATAGGAAATGATCTTCCTGTGCGAAAAAACTTTTTTGAGATGTTAAAAGATTTTCAAATAGCACTTGCCATTGAGACCTTCCAAAGTTTCACTGAGGAAAAGTCAGAGACAGAAAGGAGATAGCTCAGTGGTTGGGACACTTAGATTCCAGAGAGCTGAGTTCAAATTCTTGTTAAGCCTGGTTTGGAGCAGAGACTTTACACTTTCCTGGGTTTCAAGTGCTTGAGCTGCAAGGCTGCTATCCATTGGCAAGGACTTACTACCCATTGACAGAGACCACAGGCAGTTCCCGCTTTCTTCCAGGAGCCTAAATACGGGTATCTATCTGTGAGACTCACTTCTCATCATCGGCTCCCTAAAACAACTGCCACTTCCTTCAACAATAGCACTTTTATCCACCCTAGAAGCCCTTTGCCACAGGTTCCTGGGCTTTTGCGGTTCTCTTGTGTTTACACACTGGAATCCCTCCCTTGGCTGATGGTCAGAGATGGGGACATCAAAGTGAATTATTCTAGTATTGTCCCTTAACAGTTGTTAGATGAGCAGTTATGTGAAGGCATTATTCTTTTTCCTCCCTCTGTTGGTTTAGTCCTACACAAACTCAGTAAATATCCCAGCATTTAATCTCTTGTGTTCATATGACAAACCCCTTTACATCAATCAGACAAACACAGAGAGCATATGATATTCCTGAATGATCACATATCAACACCTATCACAGGAACAAAAGGGGAGTATCATATGGGCAAGTGTTATTTATTGGATATGGTGAAAGAGGAGGAGCAAATGGAGGTATCCTGGATTCATTTTAACATCAGTAGGAGAGATATTCTACCACCCATACCCACTCCGTGTGTGATGACATTTTCTTTATCACCTTGAGAGTCAGGATAAGGTTCTACTCAGTTTAAAAGAGAGACCATAAAAATTTCATTCACCTCCTTATGAAAGCAGCCAGTTTGCCTCCAGCTTTCTTCAATGCCTCTTTGACCTCCTTGTTTCTCAGGCTGTAGATGAAAGGATTGACCTAGGGGGTCAGGATAGTGTAGAAGACAGAGAACACTTTGTGCAGGTCTCCTGCAGTGCCAACAGTTGGTATCATGTAAATAATGATGAGTTATCCATAGAAAGTAGCAACTACGATGAAGTGGGAGGAGCAGGTGGAAAAGGCCTTTTGCCTCCCTGTGGCGGAGGGGATTCTCAGGGTGGTGGTGATGATACAAACACAGGATATCAGGGTTAACAGGAATGTAGGAACTATAATTGCAAAACACAGTAATAGATCTACCAGTTCAATCAGGCTGGTGTCGCTGCAGGAGAGTTTGAGCATCGGGGCAAAATCACAAAAGAAATGGTCAATATTATTGGGGCCACAGAATGTTAATCTGGCCATCAAAAGAGTTATCAAGATACTTGTAAAGAAGGCCATTGTCCAAGAGCCAGACACTAGTAGTATGCAAACCCAGCTTCTCATAAGTGCTGCATAATGCAAGGGATTGCATATTGCTAAGTAGCGGTCATAAGACATGACTAATAGGAGGAAACATTTGGCAGTCACCATGAATACAAAGTACAGTTGTGTGATGCAACCACTATATGAAATGGTTCTGTCCCCAGTCAGGAGACCGGCCAGCATTCCGGGCAGGATGGTGGGGACATAGCAGGTCTCCAAGCAGGACACGTTCCCCAGGAAGAAGTACATAGGTGTGTGAAGGTGCCGATCAGTCACAACTAGCGCAAGAGTGAGGATGTTCCCGGCCATGGTCACAATATAGATCACTAGGAGCAGCAGGAAGAGAGGAAACTGCAATTCTGGGAGATTCCCGAATCCCAATAGGATGAATTCTGTGATGAATTTTTACTCCACTCTATATTTTCCATGAGTTTTCCCTAGAGGAAAAGAAGGAAAAGAGAAATAATAATTATAATAATGATAATTAATAGCTTTAAAAAAACAGCTAATCATTCGACTATTCTCTGATCCAGAGATGATATTTTTCTTATCTAGGCCGAGGAAAGTACACCTTCATGTTTCACATTTTCTTTTCTCATCTTCCATTCAGCTGTGTTAGAGTTGGATGCCTGTTCATTCATTTGGAGGATATTGCTGAAGGTGAATGATGATGGAGTGACAGCAAAGTCATACATGCTATCGCATCAAAGAATAGTGATTAGCCAAGAAAAAGAATGGAAATGTCTATTGAATGTTTACTCCAGAAAATAAAACAAAGTAGATGTCACTGAATGTTGCAGGGCTTTTAATTTCTATGCGGTTGTTATTTGTAGGGGGGTCCCATATTTAAAAATATTCTGAACATACAAGCAGATGCCTTTTGAAATTAAGACCATGGTATCTTACTTTTTTTTCCCTGGAACCCTTTTGGAAAGAGCGCTCACTGGGATTATAAAGTGAACTTTCAGAGGAGGCTCCTGTATATCTGTAATTTATACACATACCACTGTTACATTTTCTGCTTTGCCATTTAGGAGACCAACGATTTTATCACTGATTTTAGCTGCACAAATTTTGAAATGCTGCACTAATGATTTGATGATGCTGTTTGCTAGGCAGAGACAGATATTTCTATGTGGAAACAGATTGGTCATATTAGTCAATATTTGTTCTTTTGTTTGACATAAGAAATGAAAAAAAGAAAACCATATCTTGAAACCATATATTTCAGTGAAATCCAAGAGCAAAAGAATATCGTAAAGGAAGTACATATATTTTTAACCTATGTCTCCCTCCTGTGTGCATGTCACAGTTACGGTGTATGTTATATATGAATCCCAGGTTGAAGCAATCCAGTAATAGGTAAGAGCTGCTACCTAGGCTTATCAGAAATCATTTCTAAATCATTTCAATGGCTATTATCAATGTTCATTTTTAAGCAGTTTTTACTATTTTTATTTATTTAAATCTTCCCTGTTTTGAAAGATGGTAGGACAGACAATTATGGAATGACATTAGATATCGAGATACAAAAAGTTACAGCTTTATACCTATTAAATCTAAATTGTCAACAACATATGTCAAAATATACAAAGCAAGTAAGCTAAAATCTGGTTTTGCTCTGTTTCATTAAGTAGTCCATGTGTAACAAGCCTAATTTAAGAGGCTAAGTCACTGGATTTGGACTCTTCTCATGCACCATTTTTCTTGCTTTACCTAGCTGTAAGTTTTTATTATTAACAGTGGAAATAGTTTTTCCTTGGTATTCGGTGTTTACAGTGAAATCAACATTTGTTGACATGAATGGGTAGAAATCGAATCCTTCCAAGCCTCCTGATCAGTTTTATATTGGAGAAGGCAGAGAGGCAGAAGTATGATTGCATGTCATTTATTTCATTATGGCCCTGTAACAGTAGATACTTTACAAATATTTATAATTACTAGACAGTCCCAGCCTTGAATTGCAAGCAAAATAAATCTTCGAGGAAGCTTTGAAATCTCAACCTATGGGCCAGATATCCAGCGGTATTTATTTACCTAAAGATGCAGATTAATTTAAGCAGGCTAGGCACCTAAACACACATAAAAGTCAAAGGGAGTTAAGTGTCTAATCTTCTCCTGTGCTTTTGAAAATCCCTCAAGATGACTTTCTGCATCTTCAGGTGACTAAATACCCCCAAGAGAAACATTTTTACTTTGTGATTTTTGGACAAAAGGTTGGCATTTTCCACTGAAAACTTTGATCAGGATGAAAAAGTTTTCATTTTCATAGAATTTTACATGGGGGGAAGGAAGGACATTTTCTGACCAATTTTAGATTTTATTCCATATTTCTTGTTCTGAGTTTCTTCATATGATTTGCAAACTCAGCTAAGACATAGTAAATAAAAGAGAAGATTAACACTCTTTTGGTTAATAGGAAGCATAAATTTTACCTGTAAAGGTGCAGTTCCGCTAGACTGATGCTGTGACATCTTCTCTTAGCCTTGTCATTTTCTAACTGCCTGAAGTTTCTCTCAGAACTTTTCACATACTTTCTTTCTCTTAGTAAAGTGAACTAAGACAATTTATAGGATACATTGGTTCATTTTAGTAGCATTTGTAAAGGGAGTAATGCATCCTTTTATATTTATATCCTTCATGTTATCTTCCTGTGAGGCAGCTACAGCAGGATATTTTAGTTAAAGTGATGGGGGACTTAATTAAGAGAACATTTAATTTGTTTGCAAGTTTAACTCTCAAGGCAATCAAACTTCTAACCTTAGCTCAATTATCAAGGGCTTATATGCTACGCCAGTGGTTCTCAAACTTCTGCACTGGTGACCTCTTTCACACAGGAAGCCTCTTAATGTGACCCCACTTTATAAATTAAGAACACTTTTAAATATCTTTAATGTAATTATAAATGCTGGAGGCAAAGCGGGCTTTGGGGTGGAGGCTGACAACTCACAACACCCCTTCCCCCCATGTAAGATCCTGGCAACTCCCTGTGGGGGTCCTGACCCAAAGTTTGAGAACCCCCTGTGCTAGTTTGAGGGATACTATAGAAAATCTATCCGTTTATCTATCTATCTACATAAATGTATAAGAATCTACTGGAGTTACCAGTTAATGGAGTTATCCTTTATCTGTTTTTTAGAGGCTCAAATGTTAGGGAAGTCAATGAAACACTGCTGACATATATCACTGGAGGATCTGGTCAAGTGTGTAAGATCCAAACTCTCCTCCCAAATGAAACCTTTTCATTTGATATAGGTTATTCTACGGTTCCTCCTTCAGGACTGCTCATCCCACTCCCTAGATCATCTCTCCGCCACACAGCTATTCCCCAATCCTATATATACATGTGGGCCGAAGAATCACCTATGTCAATAACTCAGGAGAATGGTATAAGTCTAGCGTCCGACTCTTTTGAGCAAGTGTCATAAACAGATAGCTAAGGGTTAATGTCTCTTACACCTGGAAAGAAGTAACCTGAAACACCTGACCAGAGGACCAATCAGGAAACAAGACTTTTTCAAATCTGGGTGGAGGGAAGTTTGTGTGTGAGTCCTTTGTTCTTGTTTTGTGCCTGTCTCTCTCTCGGCTATGAGAGGATTTCTGTTTCCTGCTTTTCTAATCTTCTGTTTCCCAGTTGTAAGTACAAAAGATCAGATAGTGATTTATATGTTTTTTTTGTATTTACATGGGTATAGTTGCTGGAATGTTTTGAATTGTATTCTTTTTGGATAAGGCTGTTTATTCATATTTCTTTTAAGCAATTGACCCTGTATTTGTCACCTTAATACAGAGAGACCATTTTTATGTATTTTTCTTTCTTTTTACATAAAGCTTTCTTTTTAAGACCTGTTGGAGTTTTTTTTTAGTGGGGAACTCCAGGGAATTGAGTCTGTGCTCACCAGGGAATTGGTGGAGGAAGAAGTCAGGGGGAGATCTGTGTGTGTTAGATTTACTAGCCTGACTTTGCATACCCTCTGGGTGAAGAGGGAAGTACTTCTGTTTCCAGGACTGGAAATAGAGAGGGTGGAATCCCTCTGTTTAGATTCACGGAGCTTGCTTCTGTGTATCTCTCCAGGAACCCAGGGAGGAAACACCTGGAGGGGGGAAGGGAAATGGGTTATTTCCCTTTGTTGTGAGACTCAAGGGATTTGGGTCTTGGGGTCCCCAGGGAAGGTTTTTGGGGGGACCAGAGTGCCCCAAAACACTCTAATTTTTTGGGTGCTGGCAGCTTTACCAGGTACAAGCTGGTAACTAAGCTTGGAGGTTTTCATGCTAACCCCCATATTTTGGACGCTAAGGTCCAAATCTGGGACTAGGTTATGACAGACTCTTTTGAGCATTTCTAATACTCCTGAGACTTTGCTTCCTCATTAATTTCCAGCCCATACTCTAAATCCGCTGTCACCCACTTATTCCCACATCCCTTACTATCATGGCAAAACTGTGAATCACCTGTCTGAGTGAGGCATCAGAATGGTATAGCCCTGCTGGCTAGCTCCTCCATTCATGAGTGACTCCATTCATGAATCATCATGTAACTCATGGGATGACTCCTGGTTTACAATATAATAGCTATAATTAACATATAGGTATTACCATAATATTGGTAACTGATGGGAGGACATATTTAGTGTAGGTCTATGGGGGTCAGTCCTGGGTCTGGTTCTGTTCAATATTTTCGTTAATGACCTGGATAATGGAGTGGAGAGTATGCTTATAAAATGTGCAGATGACAGCAAGCGCTTTGGAAGACTGGGTCAGAATTTAAAATAACCTTGATAAACTGGAGACTTGTTCTGAATTCACCATGAAGAAATTCAGGAATGCTAAGCGGAAAGTACTAACTTTGCAAGGAAAAATCAAAAGCAGAACTATAAGATGAGGAATAACTGGCTAAGTGGTCATACTGCTGAAAAGGATCTGGGGGGTTGAGTGATGCTGATAATTTGTATTTCAACAGTTATAAATCTTTAACTTTTTGAATCTCAGTGTCTAATATCATTAAATAATTACTCCTCCACACAGTTTCACTCAACTGTTAACATTTAATTAAATAAAAATTGAAAAAAAAATGCTTAAAACCCATCATTTTGTGCAGATGTGAAAATGTTACATGTATAAACATCTAAAATAACAAACAAAGAGTTAAAAACTATGGCCCCAGCAGAGATACTATTTTTATGAGTCATTACAAATATATGTAAACCCCTAACCTTCCTTTTTCCAAGGACTGCAAAGGTGTAATTGCCCATTTCATCTGAAATGTTCCCTTGTAACTTGTGTTTACCCCTTACGCTACACAATCTGTCCCACTGTTGTATTTAGCTCCAACACTCTGATTACATGAAGAACTCTGTTTAGCTTGTGGGCTAGTCTCTCTCACCAATAGAAGTTGGTCTGATAAAACATATTGCCTTACCCACTTGGTTTCTTTTAAAAAGTTAACATTGATATTACTGTCAGAAATGATCAAAAAATAAACATTTAATTTTGCCAAGCCTAGTTATGTGCAGCAGATCTCTATTTAAGGAAAGAGCAACAAATATATTACAGGGGGAATTCTGTGACAAAAATTACGCAACCAAAAAAAAAGAAATCTGTGCACAATATTTTAAAATTCTACATACTTTATTTGTCAGAATAACACACTATGTTCACAGCAGATTCAATTATTTTTGGTCATTTATTTCAAAATACCTGTCAGCAAGTATGTCTGTAACAATACAATACAGACAACAAAAAGTATTCAGAAATTGTTTAAAAAAATAGATTCCTTGCTAGGCACATTAATAGAGAACTCTGAGAAATAATTCATTTAAACTACAATACAGAACTGTCCCCTGCAAACACTTGAGGGAGTCAGGGGTAACAGAGGAGCTGAGGGATAGGGAAGTAAATTGCTGGGAGGGAGCCTGGGTGTGAATTTGGAGGCTTGTTGGGTATGAGTGGGAGAAGTCTTGAACAGTTATTTTCAGGGGGCAGGGAGGGATTGTTAGGGAGCTTCCCCCATGCAGACTCTTGCTGATCCCTAGCCTCTTGCATTCAATCAGGCACATTTGCCTTTGTGCCCATGTGTTCCTATGCCCCCATGTGTCCTTGCATCCCCTGTTCACATGTCCCTCCATCCAGACTCAGACAGCCACTCCGCACATCCCCATGTGGCCCTGAAGCACCTTCTACGTCTTCATGTGTCTCTGTGCTCCCACGAGGCCACTCTCCTGTCCCCTTCCCCATGTTTCTCTGTGTCCCACAGAGCCACTCCCCTGTCCCTGTGTCCCTGTCTCCCTCCCCCGTCCCAATGTGTCTCTGTATCCTCACATCGCCATGCGCCTGCCTCTGTCACTGTCCACTTCTCTGTCCTCATGTGTCTCTGTGCTCCCAATCAGCCACCCCTATCCCTATATGTCCCTGTCTCCATATGTCTCCGTGCCTGCCCCCAGTCACCCCATCCCTATATGTCTCTGTCCCTCTCCCCTTTTCCCCACGTATCTCTGTGCCCCCTCCTAGCCAACCCTGTCCCTATATTTCCTGTCACCGTCCCTGTCCCCATGTGTTTCTGTGCCGCCACCCAGCCACCCCTCCCGTCTTCATGTGTTTCTGTGCCACACAGTGCCACTCAGTTGTTCCCTTCCCCCTATCCCCATGTGTCTCTGTGTCCCCACACAACCACTCCCCTGTACCTCAGTCCCTCTTCCCTTCCCCCCGTCCCTATGTGTCTCTGTCCCCCTCCCTGTTCCCATGTGTCTCTGTGCCTCACAGAGCCACTCCCCTATCCCCCTCCCCCTGTCCCCATGAGTGTCTATGCTGCCACCCAGACACTCCCATCAGTATGTGTCTCTGTCACCCTCCCCTATCCCTATGTGTCCCTGCCCCATTCTCCTGTACCCATGTGTCTCTGTGCCCCCACCCAGTCACCCCGTACCTGTCTCTGTCCCCCTCCCTGTCCCAATGTGTGTCTCTGCCCCACAGAGCCACTCCCCTGTCCCCTTCCACCTGTCCCAATGTGTCTGTGCCACTATCGAGCCACCCCATCTCTATGTGTCACTGTGCCTTCCCTCATCCTCATGTGTCTCTGTGCCAGCACCCAGTTACGCACGTCCCTGTGTGTCCCTGTCTGCCTCCCCTGTCCCTATGTGTCTCTGTGCCACACAGAGCCACACCCCTGTCCCCCTCCCCCATCCTCTTCCCTGTCCCCATGTGTCTCGGTGCCCAAACCCAACCACCCCCAACCCTATGTGTCTCTGTCCCCCTGCCCCTGTCCCCACATCTCTGTGTCCCCAGCCAGCCACCCCCATCCCTATGTGTCCCTGTCCCTGTCTCCATGTGTCTCTGTGCCCCACACAGCCACTCCATCCCTATGTGTCCCTGATATCCTCCCTCGACCCCATGTGTCTCTCTGCCTCACAGAGCCCCTCCCCTGTCCCAGTGTCACTGTTCCCTTCCCTGTCCCCACGGGTCTCTGTGCCCCCACTAAGCCACCCTGTCCCTATATATCTCTGTTCCCCTCCCCTTTCCCCATGTGTTTTTGTGCCCTACCCAGCCACCCCTGTGCCTATATATATCCCTGTCCTCCTCTCCCTGTCCCCATGTGTCTCTGTGTCCACATAGCCACTCCCCTGTCCCTGTGTCTCTGTTCCCTTCCCCCGTCCCCATGTGTCCCTGTGTGTCTTCTCTCCCTTGCTGTCCCCATGTGTCTCTGTGCCCCACAGAGCCACTTTGTTGTTCCCCTCCCCCGTCCCCATGTGTGTCTGTGCTGCCACCCAGCCACCCCCTTCCCTATGTGTCCCTGTCCCCCTCCACCTGTCCCCACCTGTCCCCACAGAGCCAATCCCCTATCTATGTCATAGAATCATAGAATATCAGGATTGAGAGGGACCCCAGGAGGTCATATAGTCCAACCCCCTGCTCAAAACAGGACCAATTTCCAACTAAGTCATCCCAGCCAGGGCTTTGTCAAGACTGACCTTAAAAACCTCTAAGGAAGGAGATTCCATCACCTCCCTAGATAACTCATTTCAGTGCTTCACCGCCCTCCTCGTGAAAATGTTTTTCCTAATAGCCAACCTGGACCTCCCCACTGCAACTTGAGACCATTGTTCCTTGTTCTGCCTTCTGCTACCACTGAAAATAGTCTAGATCCATCCTCTTTGGAACCCCCTTTCAGGTAGTTGAAAGCAGCTATCAAATCCCCTCTCACTCTTCTCTTTTGCAGACTAAACAATCCCAGTTCCCTCAGTCTCTCTTCATAAGCCATGTGCTCCAGGCCCCTAATCATTTTTGTTGCCCTCTGCTGGACTCTTTCCAATATTTCCACATCCTTCCTGTATTGTGGGATCCAAAACTGGACACAATAGTCCAGATGAGGCCTCACCAATGTCGAATAGAGGGGAATGATCTTGTCCCTCGATCTGCTGCCAATGCCCCTACTTATGCAGCCCAAAATGCCGTTAGCCTTCTTGGCAACAAGGGCACACTGTCGACTCATATCTGGCTTCTCGTCCACTGTAACCCCTAAGTCCTTTTCTGCAGAACTGCTTCCTAGCCATTTGGTCCCTAGTCTGTAACAGTGAATGGGATTCTTCAGTCCTAAGTGCAAGACTCTGCACTTGTCCTTGTTGAACCTCATCAGATTTCTTTTGGCCCAATCCTCCAATTTGTCTAAGTCCCTCTGTATCCTATCCCTACCCTCCCTGTCCCCCCCTTGTTCCCATGTGTCTCTGTGCCCCCACCCAGGCACCCCCTTCCCTATGTGTCCCTTTACCTGTCCCCCTCCCCCTGTCCCCATGTGTCTCTGTGCCCCTCACAGGCAAAACCGTTCCTATGTCTCCCTCTCCCACACCCCCTGTCCTCACGTTTTTCTGTGCCCGCACCTAGCTACACTCATCCCTTTATGTTCCGGTCTCACTCCTTGTCCCCATGTGTCTCTGTGTCCCATGTGTCCCTGTCTCCCTTCCCCTGTTCCCATGTTTCTCTGTGCCCAACCCCAGCCAACCCGGACCCTATGTGCCCCTGTCCCCCTTTCCCTCTCCCCATGTGTTTCAGTGCCCCCATCCAGCCACTCCCATCCCTATGTGTCCCTGTCACCATCTCTGTCCCCATGTGTCTCTGTGCGCCCACCCAGGCAGACCCGACCCTATGTGTCCCTGTCCCCCTCCCCTGTCCCTATGTGTCTTTGTGCACCCATTCAGTGACCCCATCCCTATGTGTCTCTGTCCCCCTCCCCTTGTCCCCATGTGTCTCTGTGCCCCCACAGAGCCACTCCTCTGTCCCCGTGTCCCTGTCTCTATGTGTCTCTGTGCCCCAATGCCACTCCTCTGTTCCCCTACCCCTGTCCCTATGTGTTTCTGTTCCCCCACCGAACCTCCCCCATCCCAATACGTCCCTGTCCCCCTCCCTGTCCCCATGTGTCTCTGCGCCCCCACCCAGCCATCCCATACCTATGTCTCTGTTCCCCTCCCTGACCCCATGTGTCTCTGTGCTACGCAGAGCCACTCTTCTGTCCCCTTCCCTCTGCCCCATGTGTTTCTGTGCCCCACAGAGCCACTCCCGTGTCCCCCTCTCCCTGCCCCCATGTGTTTCTGTGCCCCCACTCAGCCTCCCCCATCCCTGTGTGTCCCTGTCCCTCTCCCCCTGTCCCCACGTGTCTCTGCAGGGCTGACTCCAGGCGCCAGCCCAGCAAGCAGCTGCTTGGGGCAGCCAAGGGGAGAGGGTGGCGCTTCTGGGTCTTCGGCAGCAATTCCTAGGTGGTTCCCTCGATCCCTGTCATAAACAGATAAGTAAGAGTTAATAGCACAGAAGTACTTCATATCTCTTTTGCCTGTAAAGGGTTAACAAGATCAGTGAGCCTGGCTGTCACCTGACCAGAGGACCAATCAGGGGACAGGATACTTTCAAATCTTGAGGGAGGGAAGCTTTTGTGTGTGCTGTGAGATTTTGGTTGTTGTTCACTCGGGGGCTCAGAGGGACCAGACGTGCAAGCAGGTTTCTCTCCAATCTCTTTGATACAGTCTCTTATATGTCCAGAATAGTGAGTACTAGGTAGATAAGGCGAGTTAGGCTTATGTTTGTTTTCTTTATTTGCAAATGTGTATTTGGCTGGAAGGAGTTCAAATTTGTATTTTGCTGGAAGGGTTTTAATTTGTACTTGTATACTTAGGCTGGGAGGGTATTCCCAGTGTCTATAGCTGAAAAACCCTGTAACATATTCCATCTTAAATTTACAAAGATAATTTTTACTGTTTTTCTTTCTTTAATTAAAAGCTTTTCTTGTTTAAGAACCTGATTTTTTTTTATTCTGGTGAGACCCCAGGGGACTGGGTCTGGATCCACCAGGGAATTGGTGGGGAGAAAGGAGGGAAGGGGGAGAGAAAGGTTAATTTTCTCTCTGTGTTAGGATTACTTTCTCAGGAAGAGTCTGGGAGGGGGAATGAGAAGGAAGGGGGGAAGGTGAATTTTCCTCTCTGTTTAAAAATTAAAGGAGTTTGAATCACAGTGATCTTCCAGGGTAACCCAGGGAGGGGAAGCCTGGGAGAGGCAACAGTGAGGGAAAGGGTTTACTTTCCTTGTGTTAAGATCCAGAGGGACTGGGTCTTGGGGGTCCCCAGGCAAGGTTTTGAGGGGGGACCGGAGTGTATCAGGCACTGGAATTCCTGGTTGGAGGCAGCGCTACAAGTACTAAGCTGGTAATTGAGCTTAGAGGAATTCCTGCTGGTTCCCCATCTTTTGGACGCTAAGGTTCAGAGTGGGGAATTATTCCATGACAGTCCTTCTCGAAGAGAAGGACCGACCACCGAACTGACACCGAAGAGGTGCTTTTTTTTCTTTTTTCCGCCGCTTGGGCTGGCAGAAACGCTGGAGCCGGCCCTGGGTCTCTGTGCCCCCACTCAGCCACCCTCTATCTCTGTGTGTCCCTTTATCCCCTCCCCCACCCCCATGCGGCTCTGCACCTCCCTCCCCCCTGTGGCCCTGCACCTCCACTTCCACTGAGCCCCTGCCCCAGTCCGATCCCCTCAGCCCCCAGTGGTGTCTGTCTCCCCACAGCCCCTTTCTCTTCCATCGGTGGCAGGGAGCTGCTGCTGTTCTTGTGCCACAGCTCCCTCTCTTGAGCAGAAGGTGGAACTGCAGCAACATTTCGGCAGAAGCTTTTTTCTGCGCAAAATAAAATAAAATAAAATATGAGGGACTCATAATTATGCATGCATGCAGTAGTGCAGAATTCCCTCCACATACAATGCAGTAGGTTTTCAAAATATTCTTGGATACAAGTCCATCTTCCCACAGTATTCCAGATGAAAGAAAGAGCATATATATAATAATTAAAGACTCCTTGGGCAAGAGAGAGTGAGCATGGACAAGCATTAGGATGACTCCATAGCTTGGTGGTTAAAGCACAAACCTTAGGCTGTGGGAGAGACTGGATCAGGTACCACTGTTCCCACGACTCTTTAGGTAGTTGTCTGAAGTGGAAAGGCTTCAACAACAGAGAATGAGGTGGCAGATACATTTTTTATGTATCTCCCCACTCAGCTGGAGGATGGAGTTGAACGAGTGTGGCCTACATCTCAGGTGTGTGCCCAAACCACTTGGCTATAAGTTATCTCTCCACCACCACCACAACATGGCTGCACAGGTGCCAACTTTCACTTTTCTGCGTGGGTGCTCCACTCCCGCTCTGCCCTGAGGCCCCGCCCCCACTCCACCCCTTTCTCCAAGGCCTCACTTTTGCATCATTCCCCCAGGAAACACATCCTTGCTCTGCCTTTTCACACTCCTGCTCCACCCCCACCCCAAGTGCACCCCACCCTTGCTCCACATTTTCCTGCCAGGCTCTACTCCCTCCCCCCAGTGCCTCCCACCCACCATTGAACAGCTGATCAGCAGGTGGCTGGTGGGTGCTGAGCACCCACTTTCCTCTTCCATGGGTGCTCCAGCCCTGGCCTATGCATGGCTGAGAAACCCATGCAGATGGAGGCTCATCCCTACAGCCCAAATTCAGGTGTAGAACACCCTGAGAGGGTAGGATTTTGCACACACCCTTCTACCTGGCATGTCTCATTGGCTATTTTAGGCAGCTCCCCTCCAAGTTTGTTGGCTTTTGCCAGTCCCCTTCTTAGGCACCTATCTTTCCCCATTAACTGTGTAAAGAGCCTAGACGCCAAACTCAGGTTTTGGGAATAGCTGTGATTTTCTAGGCCCATAAAAGTTAGACATTGCAACCCTCAGCATCCCAGTGCCAAAGTCCCTTTGTGAATCTAGCCCATAACCACTTGACTCTGAGTTCAGTGGAAGCTTTGCCTGAATAAGGAACAAGTAAGGTCATCAGACTTTGTCTCTGTGCGACATTTGGTTGAATAAGGAGGAAGGAGGACTTGAGGTTATCTGTCCACCAGCTGGGGGCTCAGATTTCTTTCTTTTTCACATTGTTCTCCCTTGGACCACAAATGATTAGTGGAGCTCTTTCTGGTGCAATCTGAGACCAAGCCGGGGTTGATTTGGGGTGATCAGTCTGTGTGAATATCTTCCTCTGCAAGGCCGGCTCCAGGCACCAGCCCAGCAGGCAGGAGCTTGGGGTGGCCAAGGGGAGGGGGTGGCATGTCAGGCTCTTTGGCAATAATTTGGTGGCGGGTCCCTCAGTCCCTCTCAGAACCCTAAGAAGAGGCCGAATTGCCGCCGAAGAAGAAAGTGACACAGTGGAACTACCACTGATCATGATTGCGGCTTTTTTGTTTGTTTGTTTTTTGTTTTGTTTTGTTTTGCCTCTTGGGGCAGCAAAAACCCTGGTGCCGGCCCAGTCCCTCAGACACAGCAGCATTCAGAGTCACACAACTGGAAAGCCACTGGCTGGGAATGTGTGCAAGAAGTTCAGGAGGAACAAGATTTTTTATAGGGCTGAGTTTTGAATCATCATGGCTTGTTCTCTAAAAACATTCACTCAATGTGCAGGGGCAGACAGAAAGCAAACAGAATGTTGGGAATCATTAAGAAAGGGATAGATAATAAGACAGAAAATATCATATTGCCTATATAAATCCATGGTACATCCACATCTTGAATACTGTGTGTAGTTCTGGTCACCTTATCTCAAAAAAGATATTTTAGAATTGGAAAAAGTACAAAAAAAGAGCAAATAAAATGACAAGGGATATGGAGCAGCTTCCATATGATGAGAGATTAAAAAAAACTTGGACTTTTCAGCTTGGAAAAGAGATGATTAAGGTGAATATGATAAATGTCTATAAAATCACGACGGTGTGTAAAAAGTAAATAAGGAAGTGTTATTTATCCCTTCACATAACGCAAGAATCAGGGAGTTGTCTGATGAAATTACCCCCCTCACCCAGTTCAAATACCTTATCATCCTCAAGCAGAGGGAGGGTTGATCTTGGGGTTGTGTCTCCCACAGCCCAGGTGAGTGCTGTGATGCAATTGGGTTCATGGCCTGTGAGTGGAACACTGAAGCTGCCATGATAATAATAATTTAATCGTAATTTGATTAGGCCTCTTCTTAGGGTCAGATTTCCAAAGGTATTGGGCTCCTACAGTGCAGCCAGGAGGTTAGGTACCAAACGACCATTGATTTAAATGGGAGTCAGGCACCTAACTCCCTTAAACCCTGTTGCAAACCTTACAAGGCAGCCAAGTTGGTCTTTGAGCACCTCTATATCTTGGAAAATCCAGCCTTGTGTGAATTGTGCCACATTCACATAGGGAGCCCATCAATACCACATAAAAAACCCAACAACAACAAAACAAACCACCAGCGGCGAGTCTCTGAACCTGGGTTTCCAGAGTTGGGTTCACACTCCAGTGCTAGAAAACAGCCGTGCAGACATTCCCACTTGGGCTGTGAGACCCCTGCTCCTTGCTGGCTTTCAGAGACCAAGTGGGAACATCTGTTTCTAGTGCCGTTGTGTGAGCCCCTGTGAGTTGACCTAGGATCTGAGACTCATGGCCATGTGTCATTTTTATTTGTAGTGTAAGAGATAAAGGAACCTGGTTTTCTGAGACCCAGGCTAGCGCCCTCACCTCTCAATCATCCTTCCTTTGACCTGCAGGTCCGCTGAGGGCCTGTGGCTCGCACTGGCCTCGTTGCTCAGCCCCACTGGAATCCAGGCCAGAATTGGGCAGTCCCTATCTTGAGACACCCCGAATCACTGAAAATTATGGCCAGTGCTTTTTCTTTCCTTGGTACTTTAGGCTATCGTTTTCAAAGGAGAAAAAGAGAGTAATGCGCCTGTATCTACTTCTGTTACTGTGGGAACTAATGCCTCATTTCCACAGGCTTTTTAATGCCCAGAAGTCTTCGAATGAAGGCTGGGATTTTCAAAAGGAACCTCAGGGAGTTTTGTGCTCAGGTACCAATTCAAAAGGGGGCCACTATCATTATGTTCCTGTCATAAACAGATAGTTAAGGGTTAATGTCTCTTTTACCTGTAAAGGGTTAAGAAGCTCAGTAAACCTGGCTGACACCTGACCAGAGGACCAATAGGGGGACAAGATACTTTCAAATCTTGTTGGAGGGAAGTCTTTGTTTTGTGCTCTTTGTGTTGTTGTTGTTCGCTCTCAGGACTGAGAGGGACGAGACAGCAATCCAGGCTCTCCAAATCTTTCTGAATTAATCTTTCATGTTTCAAACTTGTAAGTAGCCAGGCAAGGCAGTTTAGTTTTATTTTTGTTTTCTAAAATTGTAAATGTTTCTTTTGCTGGAAGGATTTTTACCTCTGTTTGCTGTAACTTTGAACCTGAGGCTAGAGGGGGTTTCCTCTGGGCTACATAGATCTAAGTATCCTGTAAAGCATTTTCCATCCTGATTTTACAGAGATGATTTTTACCTTTCTTTCTTTAATTAAAAGCTTTCTATTTTAAGAACCTGATTGATTTTTCCTTGTTTTAAGATCCAAGGGGATTGGGTCTGAACTCACCAGGGATTGGTGGGGGGAAAAGGAGGGGGGATGGTTAATTCCTCCTTGTTTTAAGATCCAAGGAGTTTGGATCTGTGTGAAGCCTCTCAAGGCAACCCAGGGAGGGAAAAGTCTGGGGGGAAAGGAGGGGGGATGGTTAGTTTCTCCTTGTTTTAAGATCCAAGGGATTTGGATCTGTGTTCCCCAGGGAAGGTTTTGGGGGAACAGAAAGTGTGCCAGACACTAAATTCTGGCTGGTGGCAGCATTACCAGATCTAAGCTAGTAATTAAGCTTAGAAGTGTCCATGCAGGTCCCCACATTTGTACTCTAAATTTCAAAGTGGGGAAAGAAACCTTGACAGTCCCTTTTACAGCTGAAGAAATTAAGGCACAGAGCAGGGATGTGTAATCCAGCAGGTCAGTGACAGACCAGGGCCTAGAACCTAGGACTCTGGAGTCCCAATCTATTGTTCAAATGCCTTTGAAAACCCAGATTAATTTCTTGCAAAAAGTATTTAACAAAGAAAGAGGTTGGGGATGGGGCACTAAGGGAAGCCCATCACATCTAGGTGTGTAACCAGGACTGGGAGGCTCAGAGGGAAGATCTCAGGAGATACCAAATAGAATTTAATAAGCTGCTCTTGACACACCTGGAACAACCCCTGCCCAGTGGAAGCTGGTCCAAATTCAGGAGTCAGTGGAATTGTATCTACTCGCAGTTCAGAATCCTGCCTGCTGGTCCTGCGAAGAAAACAAAGGGGAAAGGTGCTGGGTAAGAACTGGAAGATGAGAAGGGCCTGGAGCTGTTGACCTGCTGCACAAGTGATGATGCAGAAGTTTCTATTCCTCTATCCTTCTTTGGGGGCTTTCTTAGGGCATCTCTGTGCACCCTGAATCATGAGTGGTGCAGGATCATGCTTGAGTTAGAAAACAATATTAGATAGATGATTATATATGCAGATAGCGAGAGATTAGATGGATGAATATATATGCAAAAACACTGAGGTATATAGACACATGCAGATATTAAATAGAGGGGTATGTAGGCAGAAAGACAGAGAAATAGAGATTAGATAAATGCATGGACAGATTTGTATAGGGCTGGACAGATAAATAGATTCAAAAGCAAAATCCTTGCCTAGATTTGAGTTAATCCTTAGTCAGGCAAAATTGCATTGAGTGTTTTGTCTGAATAAAAACTGAGCAAAAGGAAATGAAATTAAAACATCCAGATTTGGTTATGTTGTTGATATGTTACATTTGCAAAGGAGTGAGTGAATTTTTATCCCTTTGCACATTTGGCACAAGGAGGGGAAGCATGCATCCTGGGAGAATATCATTGCTATAGATTCATCTTATTTTGTTGGTTCTCAGATCGCCAACACACTTGAGATATTTTGTTTTATGTTACTTTGCTGTAATTTCTGCAGTTCATTTTTCTGTTGCTAAATTCCTCTCTTTCCTTCTTTCTGTTGTTATTTTGGGACTATCATAAACCCTGTAGCATTTAATTGAATATATTATTTAAAAACACACCCATACAAAATAATCCCTCCTGACTTGGATCTAAACATGATACAGAAAGTGATCTTCACAGCACTAGAAAAGCAGCCCAAAATGTTTTCCTATGTAGATAAACCTTGCAACATAAATGCATTGTCCGTGCTGCTCTTAAATAGGAATGTCATAAATCATTACTAGCTGTGCTATTTCTTAACCTATGTCTTGTTATGAAAATGAAGACTCATCTTTGCTAAGAAGGGATTTTCCAAGAGAGTTTGAAGGTGAGCTGGTGAGAAACCTGAATTTCTGTTTTCTGGGGAATTGATTTTTGAGAGACAAAAGAGTTCTGATTTGGAATAAAAGAAGTGGCACATCATAGTAGCTATAATAATAATAATAATATATGGGAAGAAAGGGTAACTGATTGAAAATTAATAGCCTGTGCTATGCAGGAGGCCAGATTAAATGATCTAATGCAGAGGTTCTCAAAGTGTGGTCCGCGGACCATCAGTGATCTACAAGCTCCATTCAGGTGGTCTGCGGATAGTTCCCTCTAAGGTGCACGCCTGCCAGACCACACATGAGAGAATGAAGGGCTGCTCACCAAATTAGTAGTGTCATGCAGGTGAGGTGACACTAATTAGGTGCCTGGACCCTGCAGAATATGCACATATAAGATGAGGTGGTGGCCTTGGGGGGAGTAAAGTGTAGGTGAGAGGGGGTAATGAGATGAGAAGAGAGGGTGGGGGGAATTTGAGAGGTGCAGCACTGCTGCAGCCTGGGAAAGAGACTACTAGTTCCTGGGCTGTGACGGCCCTTTTTCCCAGCCTCAGCTTTGTGGCTGCTGTGTCGGGGGAGAGACCTCCCTCCTTCCCAGCCCCAGCTCAGGGGCTTCTGAGACAGGGGAGAGAGGGCACATCCATCACATTAGAAAGGTAAGACTACTGATATTAAAATATGAGTTGTGTGCTTTTATTTGTAGAACAAAAACATTATTATTATGGGGTTTTTTTATATAGCACTTTTATACTTTTATCCAAAGTGCTTTACAATAGTTAGCTAATGGTACAAACAACATTTGGAAAGATCATTGAGTGATTTGTCGAGACCCTAGCAATTTTAAAATGGTCCATGAAAAAACAAGTTTGAGGACCACTGTAATAAACAATGACAAAGAGTCCTGTGGCACCTTATAGACTAACAGACGTATTGGAGCATAAGCTTTCGTGGGTGAATACCCACTTCGTCAGACGCATGCATCTGACGAAGTGGGTATTCATCCACGAAGGCTTATGCTCCAACACATCTGTTAATCTATAAGGTGCCACAGGACTCCTTGTCGCTTTTTACAGATCCAGACTAACACAACTGCCCTTCTGACACTTGTAATAAACAAAGGAAATGTTACTATTGTTTCAACTTTTTGAAACAAATATTTTTGTAGTAAAATTTTGAAATTTACATATAAAACCCCAGCCCTGCAAAGACAGAACACTGATCTTTATCTACTTGTGTCATCCATTTCAAGAAAATGTAGTTACTCATGTATTCTAAGTCAAGCATTTGATTAAGCTTAGCCTACACTTAAAAGAAAGACTAACATAGTTACATGGGTCAGAGGTGTGAAAAATCCACATCCCTGACTGATATGCCTATGCTGACATACCCCCAGTGTTGACACATATGAGTTGATGGAAGAATGTTTCGGTCAACATAGTGACTGTCGCTCAGGAAGGTAGTGTTTCTACAATAACAGAAAATCTTCCAGACATGTAGCCTGCATTATACTGGCAGGGCTACGGCAAGGTAACTATTACACTGTCATTTCGGTAGCGTAGACACGCCTTAAATCTTTGCAAAACTTGGAAATAAGTAGGCTTGGCAGAATTTAATTTTTTAATCTCATAATTTCAACAGATAATATCAATGTCTATTTAAGATTTTTTTTTCACTTTTTATCAATGTAAGTGTTCAGTTTTAGAAAATGATGGACGGGTCTGACACTAATTATTAATGATGGTAGACACTGAGATTGAGGGTCAAAGCTTTATAACTATTAAAACACAAATTGTTAGCATTGTGTCAATAGATATCAAGTAAATAGCCATAAATGAAACTAAGAAGTTCTCAAGTAGCATTTTTCTTACTTTGCTGAGCTGTAAATTTCAGTTATCAATGGAAATATTTGTGTGTGTGTGTGTGTTTATGATGAAATTGATATTTACTATTTACTGGCATTTACCAAAAAAAAATCCTTCTAAGCCTAAGATTGAAAATCTTTTTTTAAGACGACAAACAAACAAATAGGAATTGAGTTTGACACTGGCAGGATTTGAAGCAAAACCCTCAAAATTGCTGTCCGACCTTCCTCTGCTGCTGATGATTTTCTATTGACCTTTTTGTCCCCTGAATAGAACATGATAGTAGTGGGCTATTAAATGAATATCAAAAAGATAATTTCTGTTATAGAATATTTGTTTCATTTTGGTTTTAATGGAAAACTGGAGTTCTGACAAACTGAACATTATTATGAAATGTGTCCACTTGCCATGGAACATTTCTCTTTTCATTCAAAAACAGAAAAAAATCTTTTCTTTAGCTGAAAACTCAGTTTTTTCAGTTTTGTGGATCTCGGTTTTCACAAAAAGTCAATGTTTACCATAACCACCCTCCCCAAATTGTGTTCCAACCACCTGTAATATTTTCAGATGTGCCTAAGAACACAAATTCCATTGGTTTAAATCTTGTAGGTCCCATTGAAAAATGTCCCCTACTCAGATTTAATAAATTAGGGACTGTTGAGTTGAGAGAGGGATCCTGCATTTGCTCTTCAGTTGGGATAAATTGGCAGAGATCTGGCAGTAATTAGTTTAATACAAACTGAATCCAGAAGGGAACATAGTGATAATCTAGCCTGACTTCTGATATAACACAGGCTGTAGAACTTCCCCTGAATAATCCATGTTTGAACTAGAGCAGATATTTTAGGGGTGGGGGGAAATGCAACTTTGTTTTAAAAATTTCCAGTGATGGAGAATAAATGTTTAAAACCGCACACTTTGTTTCTGGTCTGAGTTTCTCTAGTTTCAAAATCCAGTTGCTGGATTGTGTTATACCTTTGTCTACTAGATCGAAGAGCCCATTATTAAATATATTTGTTTCCCATGAAGGTATCTGAGGATTAGGTTTATTTTTTCCCCCATAATGCTGAGGGATTCAAAAACTGCAGGATGGGATCTCATATAAAAAATATCAAACTAAAGAACGATGATAAAAAAAATCTCATGAAATGGGTGTCTATGATATTAAAATTTCTGTTCTTTCTTTCCCCTTCTCTCATTCCTTCCTCTGACTTCCTCCTTCCCCTCTGCAGACCCTCAGCTGAACGATGGAGCAGGACAACCACACCAGAGTTCGGGAGTTCATTCTGCTGGGGTTCCCGACCATCCTGGAGCTGCAGGTGATGCTCTTTGTGGTATTCCTCACCATGTACTTGTTGACCATCCTGCAGAACATGGTCATCATCACCCTGATCAAGACAAACCATCACCTCCACAACCCCATGTATTTCTTCCTCAGTCATCTCTCCTTCCTGGAAGTTTGGTACATCTCGGTCACTGTTCCAAAACTGCTGGTGAATTTCCTGGCAGAAAATAAGAGCATCTCCTTCATGGGCTGCATGGCCCAACTTTACTTCTTCATTGCCCTGGTCTGCACTGAGTGCGTCCTCCTGGCCGTCATGGCCTATGACCGCTATGTGGCCATCTGCCACCCACTGCGCTACCCAGCCATCATGAGCCACCAGCTCTGCCTGCAGCTGGCAGTGGGCTCTTGGCTGGCTGGCTTTCTCATCTCCATGCAGAAAGTCTTCTTCATCTCCCGGCTGTCATTCTGTGGCCCCAATGTCATCAACCACTTCTTCTGTGACATCTCCCCGTTGCTCAGCCTTTCCTGCACGGACATGATGGTGGCAGAGATGGTGGACTTTGTCTTTGCCTTGATCATCCTGCTCATCCCGCTCTCCATAACCATTGCCTCATACGTCTGCATCATCAGCACCATTGTGTGCATTCCCACTGCCCAGGGCAGGTGGAAAGCCTTCTCCACCTGTGCCTCCCACCTCACAGTGGTTGTCATCTTCTTCTCGGCCACCCTCTTCATGTACGCCCGGCCCCGGAGGATCCACTCCTTCAACCTCAACAAGCTGGTGTCAGTCCTGTACACGATTGTGACCCCCATGCTAAACCCCTTCATCTATTGCCTGAGGAACCAGGAGGTGAAGGGGGCACTAAGAAAGATGCTGTGTGTCAAGAATGCTGTCCCCAAGGTCTTCAGCAGTGACCACTAGCTTTGGACGGGGCTGATCATCATCCCATCCTTGGAATCTGCCTTCTCTTACTGCACACAAGGGGCTTAGTGGAAGTGACTTCTTAAGAATGGCTGGATGGGATTCTACTCAGGACAATAGATGGCATGAGGTCACCTGAGTATGAACTGAGTTTCATGTCGAGGTTGAGCTGTATCTTGAGTGAAGTACGTGAGTGCAAAGAAGCCAAGAACATACAGATGTAGAGGAGGAAGGACATTTATGCAAGCTCTGAACATAAATCAAGTGGTTTGTGGCCAAGGGCAAGGACAACTGAAAGGTTGTTCTTTTCTTTTTGAGGTCTATGTGAAATGAGTTGTGTGGTCTGGATCTCTCTCTGGCTGAGTTTATGCTCAGTTCTGGCTCGGTTTGGCTACCAATCTGAAAGTAAAACAATTCCATTTAATGATAACAAGGATAAAATCATATTCTTGCAAATTTGAGGAACAAAGCTGTAGTTTCACTGAGCCATCACAAACAGAACTCCCTTCCACTCAGTAGGGTTATGGGTTGAACCTCCACTGTCACCAGTATGTGCTAGGAATAACTTAATTGAAACTGAAAACTCTAACTCTCCTCGGACTGGGGTAAATCAGAAGTAAGTTCAGGGGGTCAATGGGGCTCATTCTCCTATTCTGCACCCCATTTTGAATTAGTAATAACTCCTCTGGAGTCAATGGGTCTGATTCTTCTCTGACTCACCCTGGTGTAAACCAGAAGTAACCCTATTGACATTTTTGGTGTTACACTGGATTAAAGACAGAGTAAGTGACACCAGAATAGGGCCCTGAATTAGAAGTGAAGCAATAAGTGGTTACAGGTTACATTTCCCCCCAGATTGAGAGAGAAGAGATCATGCGTTTTCAGCCAGTTGTTATTTCCGATTAAAGAGAAAACCAAACCAAATCCTAAGAACACGCAGTTTTGGATATTTTAAAGGGGCATACAGGAGTCATCACATAGCTTACATTTACAGCTGGATGAATGATGATATTTTTCAGTTTGCTGTCAATTCCAAAAATAAATAACATTTTAATTTCAGGATGAATGGAAAATGACATGGTTTGAAATTCTTCAACAAACTGAAAACTCAATTTTTTTTCCAAGTAGAAATAAAGCCTTTCAGTAATGTTGAAATGAAATGTTTTGTTTTGACCTGAAATATTTCATTTTGATTGTCAGCCTTTTGTGGTGTGCATTCTTCTGTCATGTGCGAGATCCAAATTCAAAACACTTTCCCACATCAGGCAGAGCGCAGAATCAAATACAGATCTTTGATGTTCCAGATAGGCACGCTAACTGTAACAGAATGCTAATCTGTATTATTCTGGTCAGCCATTGTGTTCTACATACCTTATTTAAATGAACCTCAGCTATACCTGACAGAGCATTACAGGATCTTGTGATGAACACATCTGCTGTCTATAAGCAAACCTTGTAGCCTGAGCTAAAGTTTATAAAGGAGAAAATGTTACCGCTTCCTCCTACCCGTACTTCATTCATTTAGTGACCCTGCCTTTGCTTTTGACAAAAGCCTGGAAACTGAAACAATTTGGAGGCTCAAAACATTTTGTTTTGTTTCAACATTACCAAAACCTTTCAGATTTTTTTGGTTCAATTGAAACTATTTGGCCAACTGTACCCAAAGTCAATAATTATTTTTGCTCATCCCCAAACTGCATGTTGTTTGGTGAATTAGCCACACACCTGAAAAGTTTCACCCACCTCTACTCACAGGATCTGTCAATAGGGACTTGGATACCTAACTCCCTTAGTCTCCTTTGAAAAATTCTTACCATAAAGTCCAAAGACATCATTTTAGAAAAAAATTAGGGTTAGGGGCAAAGTTGTGTCAATATCTCTGTCTCTTCCTTCCTGCTGAGGATGCAGTTGCTCGTGTGGGGCTGGCAGGTTGTTCCTGCTTAGGTTGGATATTAGGAAAAACTATTTCATTAGGAGGGTGGTGAAGCACTGGAATGGGTTATCTAGGGAGGTGGTGGAATCTCCTTCCTTAGAGGTTCTTAAGGTCAGGCTTTACAAAGCCCTGGCTGGGATGATTTAGTTGGGAATTGGTCCTGCTTTGTGCAGGGGGTTGGACTAGATGACCTCCTGAGGTCCCTTCCAACCCTGATTTTCTATGATTCTATGATTTGTATGCCAGACAGGGGCAAGGATGTGACGGACTAATCCTATCCCAGGGAATGGGGGGAGGGGGGCGCTGGGGTGGATATCTGGGCTCAGGTTGCACCATGCTCAGCTGAAGCCTTGGCTACCACCACTGATTCCTCTCAGTTTGGCAGGGAGAAGGGGGTGGTGCTGACAGATTAACTCAATACAATCTGCCACTTCCACACCTCATAGGCCTGGGGTGGCAGATTTGTCCTGGCTGCCCTTCCATTATGGTGGATGGGCGGTTTGGCCAAATGTGAGTGCGAGGGTGGGATCCAGTGCATTAGGCCACAACACCATGCAAATCTAGTACTGGCCCAGCTGTAGTGTAGACATACCCACAAGAACCCCCACAGATGCAGGGAAAGCACCACCAAGCTGGCTGGTGAAGACCCCTCACACAGATATCCACCTCTGAGGGGGAGATCCAAGACTTCATGGGACCTCAGAGTGCTACAGGCACAGCACTTGGATTTTACACACAACTCCCACAGACAGACACAGAGCAGAAAGCAGTCCTTACAGATACGACAGATGAAGACTGGGATGGGAAACAAAGGCACAGGCTGAGGAAGTGAGTTGGTCAAGGTCACACAGCACATCAGTGGCAAAGCCTACAGCAGAACCGGGGTCCGCTGAGTCCCAGACAAGTGCTGCATCTTCTCATGGCTAGGGTTGAACTCTGTGGCCATCCCACCTCTATTTCCCCTTCATCCAGGCCCATTTAAGAACTCATAGTTCAAAGAGGTTTCAAACAATCCCCACAAAGGGTCCCATGTATGGAGTCCTCTGGTACATACTACCCACCAGGCCTAAAGCCCCGTTCAGTGTCCCTGTTCTGTTTCATCCAGACTGACATAGTCTTCATATCAGCTGGGCCTGTACAGTCTCTCCCCAGCTTGAGCAGGGTCTGTCTCAGACCTATCTATCTGGAGAGCTTTCTCCCACTGTCTCCTGCTTTTTCAACTTTTCCCCTACTGGCTCAAGGTCTCACAGGAGACTTCATGGACCCTGCAGTAACTGCAAGCCTGGCTGCACTCCCCTGGAATTTCCTCTTTGCTGCAACTTCCTGATCTTTTATTCTGTGAGGACCTGATTCAGCCCAGGTCCAGGGCTGGCTTTAGGCCGATTCAGCCGATTCTCAGAAATCTGGCCCCGCCCCTAAAACCGGAGCCCCGGACGGAGCCCAGCAAGCAGCCCCGCTCTCCCGGCTGGAGCTGCGCCCGGAGTGCAGCAAGCAGCCTAGCAGCCCCGGTCTTTCGGTTGGAGCCCCAGCTCGAGCGCAGCAAGCAGCCCCGCTCTCCCGGCTGCAGCCCCAGCCGGAGCGCAGCAAGCAGCCCCGCTCTCCCGGCTGGAGTCGCTGCTGGAGAGCAGCAAGCAGCCCCGGTCTCCCGGCTGGAGCCCCGGCCGGAGCGCGGCAAGCCACCCTACAGCCCTGTATCAGAGGGTAGCCGTGTTAGTCTGGATCTGTAAAAGCAGCAAAGAATCCTGTGGCACCTTATAGATTAACAGACGTTTTGAAGCATGAGCTTTCGTGGGTGAATACCCACTTCCTCAGATGCATGTAATGGAAATATCCAGAGGCAGGTATATATATGTGTGCTAGCAAGCAAGCTAGAGATAACGAGGTCAGTTCAATCAGGGAGGATGAGGCCCTGTTCTAGCAGTTGAGGTGTGAAAACCAAGAGAGGAGAAACTGGTTCTGTAATTGGCAAGCCATTCACAGTCTTTGTTCAATCCTGAGCTGATGGTATTAAATTTGCAGATGAACTGAAGCTCAGCAGTTTCTCTTTGAAGTCTGGTCCTGAAGTTTTTTTGCTGCAGGATGGCCACTTTAAGGTCTGCTATAGTGTGGCCAGGGAGGTTGAAGTGCTCTCCTACAGGTTTTTGTATATTGCCATTCCTAATGTCTGATTTGTGTCCATTTATCCTTTTCCGTAGAGACTGTCCAGTTTGGCCGATGTACATAGCAGAGGGGCATTGCTGGCATATGATGGCGTATATTACATTGGTGGATGTGCAGGTGAATGAACCAGTGATGGTATGGCTGATCTGGTTAGGTCCTATGATGGTGTTGCTGGTGTAGATATGTGGGCAGAGTTGGCATCGAGGTTTGTTGCATGGATTGGTTCCTGAGCTAGAGTTATTATGGTGTGGTGTGCAGTTACTGGTGAGAATATGTTTCAGGTTGGCAGGCTGTCTGTGGGCAAGGATTGGCCTGCCACCCAAGGCCTGTGAAAGTGTGGGATCATTGTCCAGGATGGGTTGTAAATCTTTGATGATGCGTTGGAGGGGTTTTAGCTGGGGGCTGTATGTGATGGCCAGTGGAGTCCTGTTGGTTTCTCTCTTGGGTTTGTCTTGCAGTAGGAGGCTTCTGGGTACACGTCTGGCTCTGTTGATCTGTTTCCTTATTTTCTCATGCGGGTATTGTAGTTTTGAGAATGCTTGGTGGAGATTTTGTAGGTGTTGGTCTTTGTCTGAGGGGTTAGAGCAGATGCGGTTGTACCTCAGTGCTTGGCTGTAGACAATGGATCGTGTGATGTGCCCGGGATGGAAGCTGGAGGCATGAAGGTAGGCATAGCGGTCGGTGGGTTTTCGATATAGGGTGGTGTTAATGTGACCATCACTTATTTGCACCGTGGTGTCAAGAAAGTGGACCTCCCGTGTAGATTGGTCCAGGCTGAGGTTGATGGTGGGGTGGAAGCTGTTGAAATCATGGTGGAATTTTTCCAGAGTCTCCTTCCCATGGGTCCAGATGATGAAGATGTCATCAATGTAGCGTAGATAGAGAAGGGGTGTGAGTGGACGAGAACTGAGGAAGCGTTGTTCCAGGTCGGCCATGAAGATATTGGCATATTGTGGGGCCATGCGGGTGCCCATAGCAGTGCCACTGATCTGGAGATATATATTGTCATCAAATTTGAAATAGTTGTGTGTAAGTATAAAGGCACAGAGCTCTCCCTGCTGGAGCTCCGGGCCCTTTAAATAGCCCTCATAGCCCTGGGATAGCAGAGGGGGGGCCCCCAGGGGCTATTTAAAGGGCCAGGGCTCCAGCTGCCTCTGCTGCACCCTCTGCCCTGCCCCCAGCCAGCTCTGTCCCCAACCAGCTCTTGCACTCCGTGACCACAGCCAGCCCCTGCCAAACCCCCTGCCCTGTCTCCAGCCACTCCCTGCCCCACACCCCTGTGGCCCTTCCCAAAGCCAGCCAGCCCCCACGCACCCCTGCCTGCACCAGCCCTGCACACCTTGCCCCAACCCCCCTGCCCTGTCTCCAGCCAGCCCCTCTGCACTCCCCTGCCTGAAGCCAGCCAATTCTGCACTCCTCTGTCTCCAGCCCTCCCAACCCCTGCTGCATCCCTCTGCGGCCATGCCTGAAGCCAGCCCACCCCACACCCCTGTCTCCAGCCAGCCTTGCACCCCTTTCCCTGCCTGCAGCTCCACCCTACCTCCAGTCAGCCCCTGCCCTGCTTCCAACCAGCCCATGTCCACTGTTGCCCTGCAGTTCCCAGGACAGTAACCTTGCACATCTGCTTCAATGAGGGGGGCAAGGAGCAGCTGGGACCTACACATGTGCACACCTGCAGGGAGTGGCAGGGACCCACATATGTGAAATGGGGGTCATTAATAAACAATCAACAGCATATATGATGCAATGTACATAATATATAATTGTATTATTTATATATTTATGGAAAGTAAATAATACATGGAAGAAATGAAAGGCTTTTTTTTACTTTTTTTTTTTTTTAGTCATCCCTGCCAGGGCCCCGCCAAAAATGTTCGAATTGGGTCCCGCACTTCCTAAAGCTGGCCCTGCCCAGGGCTGGCTCATCAGGGCTGGCTTAGCCCCAGACTCTCTATTCAATGGGGCAAGCCACACTGTTACACCTCCAGATTAGACCCCACTGCCTTCTGCAAAACCCATCCCTCTAGAATCCCAAAGTTTTCTGCATGGCTGTGACTAGGATACCAAGAGGAAGGGGTAAGAGTAATTCTTCATCAATATTAGCTCAGATGCATCCCTGAAATATTGAAAAACTACTTAATGGTGGGAAGGGATCATTTTTGTTTTCCTTGCAAGTAGACAAAAAAGTTCACTGCTGTGCTCCAGGCTTGTTTGTCCAACCCCCAGCATAAACAATCAAAAGAAATGACAGAACCCAGGTTACATAAATAGGATAACTGTCAGGGATAGAACCAGGGTGCTTAGGACATAAGTGACTATATCATGAGCTAAAGAGCCAGCTGTTGTTGGTTGGGGTTTTAACATTGTACTTCCTATGGAGCAGGCAAAATAGGGAGACACAAAACATACACAGGGCTAGCTGGTTACCAACCAACACACATAACATCCAAATTTGCCAAAGAGTTGGCCATCTTTGGAAATCTTTTGAATTAACTCCTGCTTCATAGATTTGAAGGTGCCATAAACAGATCGTAAAGGGTTAACAAGTCCAGTAAACCTGGCTAACACCTGACCAGAGGACCAATCAGGAGACAAGATACCTTCAAATCTCGGTGGAGGGAAGCCTTTGTTTGTGCTTTCTGGGTTTATTTGTTGTTCTCTCTGGGTTCTGAGAGGGACCAGCCATGTAAGCAGATATCTCCAAATTTCTGAAACAGCCTCTTCTGTTCTATTTAGTAAGTACCAGTTAGGAAGGTGGTTTAGTCTTTTTGATTGTTTTCTTTATTTGCAAATGTGTATTTTACTGGAAGAATTGTATCTCTGTTGCAACTTGTATTTGTGCTGAGGGAAGGACTCTCCCTGGTGTCTATAAGCTGAAAGACCCTGCAACATTTGCCATCTTAATTTTACAGAGACAACTTTTACTTTTTTCTTTCTTTTATTAAAAGTTTTTTTCTTTTTTAGAACCTAATTGATTTTTTGGTTATCTTGTGTAAGACCCCAGAGGAGGGAGTCTGCACTCACCAGGGAATTGGTGGGAGGAAGGAGAGAAGGGGGGAGGAAAAGCTGATTTCTCTCTGTGTTAAGATTACTTCTCTCTCTCAGGGAGAATCTGGGAGGGAGAGAGAAGGGAAGGGGAAGATGAATTCCTCTCTGTTTTAAGATTCAAGGAGTTTGAATCACAGTGATCTTCCAGGGTAACCCAGGGAGGGGAAGCCTGGGAGAGGCAACAGTGGGGGGAAACGGTTTACTTTCCTTTTGTTAAGATCCAGGGAGTCTGGGTCTTGGGGTCCCCTGGGAAGGTTTTGGGGGGGACCAGAGTGTACCAGGCACTGCAAGTCCTGGTTGGTGGCAGCACTACAAGTTCTAAGCTGGTAATTAAGCTTAGGGGAATTCATGCTGGTACCCCATCTTTTGGAAGCTAAGGTTCAGAGTGGGGGCTCATACCATAACAGAAGGTCAGACGAGACCATATTGAATATCAAGTCTGATCTCGTGCAAAACTATGTAGATTGACAAATGTACTTACTGACTGGACTGGAACCCTGGCTCTGAGAAGTCAGTCCTCCAACACTCAAGCAGAGAAAAAACAGAGTTAAAGCTCTTTTCTGCTAGTTGGATTAGCCACTGGAGAGTGGCACTGCTCATGGGTACACAAAATAGCTAGTATATTACTGAAGCTTTAGGTTGTCTTGGGTATGTGTCCAAATGAGTGGTGACATCTTGAGACACATCCAAATGAGATCCGCAAAACAGGGTGATAGAATGTCAATGGGCCTTAGGTACCTAAGTCACTTAGGGACATATTTTAAAAGGTATTTAGGTGCTGAGTGGGATCTTGGTGCCTAACATCTATGGGTATTAAGTGCACAGGAGCTTTTGAAAAATCCCACTCAGTGCCTACTTATCTTTAAACATCTGCCTTTTGGTGCTTTCAAAATTATTCACAAGTTTCCACCAAACTTAGCTGTCCAACCTGACACCACTTGGACTTCATGTCCAGAGCTGCTGAGCACGCACAGCAGCCTCTAATGTCAAGGACACTCAGTGAAAATTGGTCCCAAGGGGGACTCAATTTAGTGGACATTTGAAAATCTGGGCCCCAAACCAGCCTTCCCTCTTTCTCAATACAGGATTACGATATGTAATAGTGTGAGAATGCCTATTGCAAGGTGTGTTGTGCACTGAGAGAAAGATAGATGTGTGCATGGGGATGGATAGAAAGGAGATCAGCATAAAATATCTATGGATAAAGACATAGATTATTATTATAATTGCATTTATATAAATTGGAGAAACCATTGCTTTCCAAGTGTCTCACCAGATATTTTCACATTATTGATCCGGCAGATTATGCCAGTGCAGGAGATACTTTTATTATTATAACTCCATAGAGAGCGCCTATCTCAGATTAATGTGACATTATCCTAGATCCTCTCTAGCTAGGATTTTCCAAACTACAACGCAGTTTGATAACCATTTTCTATTCATAATCATTGAGAGTTTGGTTTCTAACTCCCTTAGGCTCCTTTAAAGCCCAGCATGCACAGACAATATTAAGTATTATCATCCACTCTTTCCAGTTGGAGAACATAAACACGGGCTAGACTGTTAATGGGATTTAGGTACCTAAAACTGTAGCTAGGCACCTAGTGAGATTTGCCAACCATGCAAGCAGGTTAGGCATCTAACTCCCATAGATTTTTATGACAGCTGGATGCCTAAACTCCTTAGGCACTTTTGAAAAGCCTGCTAGATACCTCATAGATGTTAAGGCCAGAAGGGACCATCATGATCATATAGTCTGACTTCTTGGGAAAGAATAACCTGTTTTTGTATCTTTCAAAATCTGGCCTGAATGAGTTTTCCAAGCTCATACAGGAAGTGTGTAGTAAAATTAGAAATAGACTGCTGCTTGCTTGAGTCCCACTACAGTGTCTTAACCCGATGACCCGTCTTCCTGCCTAAATCTTCCTTTAAGTAACAGTAATAATAATAACAGCAATTACTCTCCTAGGCCAGACACATGCACCCTGATTTAGTTGGGCTACATGGGCTCTAGGTCACTACATACCCATGAGCACAGAATCAACTTTGTCTGCATTCAGGTTTCATGTCCAGGACCCATTCAGCCAATGCTTATACAGCCCTTAGTCAGTTACACATACATAGGGCTGAGAAGGAGGGTGGGGGAGGGACAATTGCACTCAGATCCGAGCTCAGGTGCCCCCTCCCAAAAAGAAATGTCTGTAACATCTGTGCAAATAAAGTGAAATGTGACGGGTTGCGGTTCCGTTGCACATGATGTAAAGGGGCCCCAAATTTCTCTCAACTAGCATGAATGACATACATGTGCTCCCAGCACTGGGAGCTCAGAGGGACAATTAGACCTCAGGGGTTAACGAGTATATTTAGTTTGCTGTTTCTTGTTCTGGGACAAAGTCAGAACCGCTAGAAACAGGGCATTTAGTTTGTGGAGTTGCACCTGCTTACATCACCTTTGAATGTGGCCCTGAGTGGATGCAGGGAGGAGATTTGGCTAATGAGTCCGAGGATGTGACTAGATCCTCGCTGTTGATCTGCTGCTAAGGTAAAAGAATAGAATTTTCTTTTCTTTTATTCTTACTTGGGAACTTTGCTTGGATAAGATCATTCATCTGTAATGTAACTGAAATTATGTTGATTTTAAAGGGATTTTTGGGAATACACTCATCTATCATCGTGATAGATGGATAGATAGATAGATAGATAAATAGATAGATGGTTGCAGTGTTGTTATAGCCGTGTTGGTCCTGGGATATGAGACAGACAAGGAAGGTGAGGTAATACCTTTAATTAGACGGAAAGATAAAATGAGCCAAAGAGAAATATAAAGAGTGAGTTTAATTTAGAAATACCAATACTGCTGTTGTCGTTGTCGTTATTATTTCTCTTGGGAGGGCTTGCTTGTGGCTGGATTTATTAGATTCTTGAACCATAATGTGCTGGGAATTTTTGCAAACATGTATCTGGATTTAGACTGGTGCAGAAATTATACTACTTAAAAAATTGCTAAACAGCTAGGCTTTAAGATCAGCACTATAAAAACCATGATAGAAAAATTGTGTGTATAGAACTGAAATGGTTGCGGGGTGGGAAAGAGATTAGATCAGACAGCCAGAAACTCTTTATTCAGTGTCTACTCACTTCTAGTTACTCTACTCTAGTCCTGTCTGTGAGGAAACATCCCTAATTCATTGTTATCCCTGTTGTAGTAAATGACATTGCTTGTGGCACTAAAGTTTCATAGTGTTACCAATCCTATGCACAGGAATTTGCAGGATTGGGCCATAGTGTGTCTGGCATATGCACTGTTGCCTCTGAATCTATGACTGCTTATAGATTTACTTGTGCCAATTTTCAAAATATTTATTTTATGAAAATGAGATCTCATCTATCAAAGGTAAATATGAGTCTGGGTATGTTTTTGTTTCCTTTTTAAAATACAAGTATTTTTGTACCATGAAAAGAATGTTAAACTAGTATCATTTAAAATTATGTTGAAAAGGCATTCTGACACTCATGAATAGAACAGAAAAATGTAAATGGGGAGAGAGAGAGATGTTCTGATACAATTTCTTAATTGTTGTTAAAATGTTTGTCACTTCTGCTTTATATTAGACAATTTGACAGTTAAGGTAGATAGATAGATAGATAGATAGATAGATAGATAGATAGATAGATAGATAGATAGATAGATAGATAGATAGATAGATGATAGGGTGTATGGGGATAGATAGCTGTTTTTGTCTCTTTATGTTTTTGTTAGATCAACTGTCACAGAAACAGTATTTTAATTTTGCATTTAAGTTTCTATATCATCATCATCATCATCATCGAAGTGTTGACCCTACACACTATAAAATTGTAGCACATAATTATAACAAAGTCATTGTTTTCAGTACAATAACACCAATGATAAAAAGAATTCCGTATAGGTGCTAGATCCTGCTGGCCCCAACCCGGAATATCACTTAAGCAGTGTTTTGAAGTTAAGCATGTAAGCTCATTGACTGCTATGGAATTACTCATGCTGAAAGTTAAGCACACACATAAATGTTGGCTGGTTCAGAGCAGTGTGCCTAGAAGATAGGAGGATTAAGCCCCAGTGAGTTTTGTCTATTTCTTGGGAACAGCCAGAGATTGGATCCTGGAATGGCTCCAATTGCTCCTATCTGATGCTGATGCTGGTGTGAAGTCCCGGGCGCAAAGCTGAGTGTGTGTGAATCAATTAGTCTATTTTCCTCTCACTGTTCTTAAGTTCCAGGTCTACTCCCCCACATTGCAGCAATAAGGACTGCTGGTCCAGATCCCTAGCGGCTGTAAACTGGTATCACTCTGTGGGAGTCAAAGAAGCTATATGAGTTCACACCAGCAGGATATCTGGACCACTGTTTTCTTGCTTTTCTGTGATTACACAGAAAAAGTATGGTTTGTTTGTTTTAAAGAAACAAAGAAATGACAAATAAACATAAAACAAACCAACTCATGGCCTAAATAAGGCCCATGAAGTTATCAGCAAACTAGAAATGTGGAAAACATTGGGCTCAGGTGGGGACTTTCAAAGTTTGCCTAAGGTATTTAAGTACCCAACTGCCACTAAACTTCAATGGGAGCTGGATGCCAATCTTCTTTAGGTTCCTTTAAAATTCCAATTTGTCATCAATGGAGCTCAGAGTTCTTTACTTACAAGGGCCATATCGTTATGCTCATCTTACAAATGGGAAAACTGAGGCAGGGTCATGAGCAAAGTCATCCTGCAGGTCAGGAATAGAACCCAGATCACCAGCCCTGTACTGGAGTCATAAAGCCACACTGTTTCCTGTAGGTCTGAAGTATGGTCTCTGGCACTGTAGATTAGTTTATGAGCTGGCCAAAGTATTCACTACAGATTTAGGCTGGGACATCCAGTGAGTTGGGGGCCAACCTCCATTATGCTCTTTAAAACCACAGCCTGACCTCCTGCATTAAACATTCAGCTCTGGAGAGCTACAAAGTTTTCTGAATCAAGATGTGGTATAGCTGAGAGCGAGACATTGGCGAGGGGTCCTCGGAACTATGGTGCAGAGTCTGCTGCTGAAGGGAGAGAATTTTGAAGGCACATTGTAACTCAAAGGGACTTGTGCACCCAACTCCTATTTGTGTCTTTTAAAATTTGATCCACAAAATATAGAAGTAAAGGCCTGCTGTGAAGAATCACAGGAAGTGGGTGTCTGTGTCTTTGAAATGCTGTATGTAGTCAATACCATATAACTTTATTTTGTCTTTTTGCTCTTCATTTTTTTTCTTTTCATCACTTCTCCTTTCCATATTTATCTCTCCTGTCTCTTTCTCCACCTTTCCTCTTCTTCTGACTATTGCTTTCTATTTCTTATGTTCTTTGTTCTTTTTTCTTCTTCTTTCTGTTTTTCTCCTACATTTTTATTTCTTTGCTGCTTGATTCTGTGCCTCTCAGCATGGAGTGGGAGAATGACACCAGATTCCAGGAGTTCATCCTGATTGGATTCCCAACTGTCCCAGAGCTGCAAGTGTTTCTCTTCATGGTATTCTTGGCGGCTTATTTGCTGACCCTCCTGGAGAACGTGGTCATCATCACCATGATCAAGACAAACAGTAACCTCCACAAGCCCATGTATTTCTTCCTCAGCAACCTCTCCTTCCTGGAGGCCTGGTACATTTCAGTCACTGTCCCAAAACTGCTGGCTAATTTCCTATTGGAGATCAAGAGCATTTCCTTTGTGGGATGCATGACACAACTTTACTTCTTCAGCTCCCTCCTATGCACCGAGTGCGTGCTCCTGGCCGTCATGGCCTATGACCGGTATGTGGCCATCTGCAACCCGCTTCGCTACCCAGTCATGATGACTCACCAGCTCTGCCTGCAACTAGCAGTGGAGTCCTGGCTAGTGGGCTTCCTGGCTTCCATGCTGAAGGTCATCTTCATTTCCCAGCTGTCATTCTGCGGGTCCAATGTCATCAATCACTTCTTCTGTGATATCAGTCCTTTATTGAACATGGCCTGTACAGACATGACAGTGGCAGAGATAGTGGACTTCATCCTGGCTTTGTTCATCCTTCTGGTCCCGCTGTCCATCACCATTGTCTCCTATGTCGGCATCATCGGCGCCATCTTGCGCATCCCCACCACTGAGGGCAAGAGAAAGGCCTTCTCCACTTGCACTTCCCACCTCACTGTGGTTGTCATCTTCTTCTCAGCTACCCTCTTCATGCATGCCCGGCCCAAGAGGATCCACCCTTTTGACTTGAACAAACTGGTTTCAGTGGTGTACACGATTGTCACCCCCATGCTAAACTCCTTCATTTACTGCCTGAGGAACCAGGAAGTGAAGGGAGCTCTGAGGAGAGCTTTCAGTGATGTGAATGCTGTCCACAAGGTTCCTATTCTGGTCACCATCTCTTAGTCGACAGAGATTTCCCTATTGGTGGAAAATTAGGTGTGGAGGCAAGAAGGAAGACGTAGCACACTTATGATGGAATATAAATTTGGTAGTTATGGAGTCTCTGTTTGCAATACAAGATGGGTGCTCAAAAACCTGAGGCAACCACATTGCCATTCTGTCTCCAGAAGCCTCAATACTGAATCTCCTTTCTAGTCAATATATCCAAATCCTATCTCTTCTTTGACTTCAGGGGACCATAAAATGACTGAGGTCTAAAAATGTCAGTATGGGTTGGAAGGTCCTGGAATTTGGGTTGCATATTAGACCTTGTATTCCAATGCCAGCCAATATTTGGTGTCTAATAATCAAAGAGATTTGGAAATTGGGATATAGACTATGGAGTTAAGTCCCCAAGGGAACAGATGGGAGGCCAGTCTCCTGGGATAAAGCTGGACAAAGCCCTGGAAATGGTTTGCAGGGATAACTTTTTCACTGGCCCTAAGAAATCAATAGACCAAATCCAGGGGGTTTTAGTTATTGTGTACTCATGCAGATTCCACAGAAGTAGTGAATTTTCTTGAGTAATAGCTGAATAAAAATTGTGTTGGGAGTTGGGTGTCTCTCCTTCAGCTCAGTGTGGATTCAATTCTATAGGATAATTAATCTCCACAGAAAATGATTTTTATATTTTTATAATTTTGATGGATAATATTGATGTTTATTTTTAAGCATTTTTGTCTATTTTCCTTGATTTATATTTTCACCGTTGTGTGATATTTTGGGTTTTAAGCATTTTTCCCCCCAATTTTCTCAGTGGTAGGAAATTTGGGGGAGGGGCAGACAATTATTTAAAGTTGGTATCTAATACGTTCTCAAGTAGCATTTCTCTTACTTTACCTATGTATAAATTTTAATTATTATTGATGGAAATATTTTTCGTCGGTTTGGTTGTGTACGATGAAACCAACGTTCACCAGTCTCCACCAATAAAAATCAAATCCTTCCTGGTCTAGGGATAATTACAATAAAACCACATCATTATTTTATACAGGACATTTCCCATATGGGAGATCTATAATGGCTGAACCCAAACCCAATATCTCAGTATGTCTGAACTTTGGAGAAGTTTAATTTTGGCTTCCAAATCTGGAGGTAGAGCCCACCTGTGGCTAGGCTAGAAATGCTCACTATGAAATACTCTGAAAATGTTATTGGGAATATCCATGCTTGGAGGGGAATTCAAAAGGGCCTAAAGGATTTAGGCACCAAAATACAAGACAATTGAGTGGATAATTCCCTTAGGTAGGCAGCATAGGTGGTTAAGAGGGATGTGGGTAGGACATCATCTCAGAACAGATTTCTTTACATTTCTTTATCCTGACCTTAGCTCCTTATCTGTGAATTAGGATATTTTTCTGTTCTCAGGAAGGAATCCTTTACTGGTTGTGAGCTGCTCAAATACTAGGGAGATGAGGGCCATATAATTACCAAAATAGATTAAATGCCTGCTCTATTGTCTCCTGATGACTCCAGATCACATACCTTCATATTAAAAGTAATACAGGGTAGACAGGCCCTACAAACTCACCTGGGATCTGAGTGTCAAGCTGGTTTCTTTCCTTCTCAGACAGAATCCTCAGCAACACTGCTTCTGTAGGACAAATTACAGCTTCAATTACCTGGGTGTAGCCCCTATCCTCTTCAATCCCTGCACTCTGTGACCTCTGCACAGCCCCATCACCTTCAAATCCTGATCTTCATGACCTTTGCATAACTCCTCCTTTCCCAAATCCTACCCTCATTTCTACCTGTACAAACTCATTATCTTCAAATTCTTCCCTCGTCAGATGCTTGGAACTTGGTGAACAGTTCTGATGATGTTGGACACGCAGCCAAAGACTTGATTTAATTCTCCACCAGCTGCATTGGATAGGCAAAGCCAAAAGGAGGAATACAATAGTCACTAGGAGCAATAAGGCTGGTTGAAAATTTTCCATTGATGATTTATGACAGACAACTGGGTTTTCAAATAAAAAAACATGTTTATGGAAAATGTCTGCTTTTTGCATTTTTTCCCCATTTTTCATTGAAAAACAGAAAACCAAAATGGTTCCAGTTTTCAGCTGAAAAAAAAAACAATTTTTGGCCAAAACACCTTTTTTTTTTGGTTACAAAAAATATTTTTTTAGCCAAAAATGAGCACAATGTTTAGTTTTCTCTTTTTTCAGTGACAAGTCAAAATTTTCCACTGGGGAAAAAAAAATCTGACCAGTCCTATTCTAAACACACATGGGAGTAGATCTGTGGAGGAAAACAGGGCTAATTTTATACAGGTCCTGATTTTTATGTGTCTAGCGGGAGGTTTAAGACAGATTGGTGCCTAAAAGTCATTGATTTAAATAGGAGTTACTCATGCAGGGCTGAATTCTCGAAAGGACTTAGGTTCCTAACTTCTATTTAAGCTCCTAACATCTATTGAAATCAATTCCCTTTGAGCATTCAGCCTTTGAAGGCTTTTGAAAAGCTTATTAGGCCAGAATCTCCTCTGACATCGCCTTCCCCCCTTAAAGAAGGGTTGCAGACAGATGTGCATGTGACAGTGAGGTTTACTTTTGTGGCTGGAAAATGAACCAATACTGAAAAATAAAGGAAGAGCGGCGTGAATCCTTGTCCTTTCCTTCTGCAGTATCAGGAACAAGGGGAATTAAAATGCAGGGATAATATTAGGCTAAAATTAGAATTCCCTTCTTATTGGGTCAAACCCTGAAATCCCTCATCCCTGAAGGACATCACTGTCTAGGGGAGCGTTTCTTGGTTAAAGCATTTTCCATCTGACTGGTCACTGGGTCGAGGTGGGTTACTGGAGACTGTGGAGGTGGATGAATAGTGTGTCTGTGGCTTTACTTGAGTTGTAGGTGGGATTTTTGGTTGTCCTCGGTTGTAGGGTTTATGGTCGGTGTGCCCTCTGGGGTATTCGTTCCCCTTGACAGTAGCTTTCTTGCTTTCTGCCACTTCCATCCATCTGGCTTCAATCTCCCCCGCCTCGGTGAGATTTTTGGGTTTTCCATCTTGTATGTACCGTGTCATGTCCTCAGGAACACCATCCAAGAACTGCTCCATTTGTATGAGGAGGTGCAGTTCTTCCAAGTATTTAACATTGTGTCCTGATATCCAGGCCTCATAACTTTTCCCAGCTTAGTAGGCGTGCTTGGGAAATGACACATCTGGTTTCCACTTTTGGGTTCTGAAAAGCCGACGGGCATCATCTGGGGTTATCCCCATTCTTAATCTGGCCTTGGTTTAAAAAAGTTTATAGTCGTTCATTTGCTCCTTAGGCATTTCAGCTGCCACCTCTGCTAAAGGTCCACTGAGCTGTGGCCTCAATTCTACCATGTACTGGTCTTCAGGGATGCTGTACCCAAGACAGGCTCTTTCAAAATTTTCTAAGAAGGCCTCAGTGTCATCACCTGCCTTGTAGGTAGGAAATTTTTTTGGGAATGTGGAAGCATAATTGGCGAAGGTTTGTTAGGATTGGCTGGATCATGCAGCCCAGCTTGCGCTAAGTCCAGTTTATGTTTTCTCTGTTTTTGTTTCTCTTCACTTTCTTTTTGTTGTTTTTCCATTTTTCGGCGGTGGGCCACCTCTTCTTCTTGTAGTTTTCTGTGGTGGGCTGCCTCTTCTTCTTGTTGTTTTCTTTTGTGGGCTGCCTCTTCCTTGGCTAGTTTTGCATTAATTAGTTCTATCAGTCTCTTATGTTCATTTTCTTTGTCTATGACTTGTTGCCGTGCTCGCTCCTGCCTTAGGCTTTCCTTGGAACTCATGTTTTTTGCTTTCTTGTGCTGAGGCGCCCTCTGGTGTTTATTGTCTGAACTTCAGCTTCTCTGTTGCCTCCTGGGGTCTGCCTAGCAACAATGCCTTTTTCCCTTTCTTCCTCTAGCTAATTTTTTAAATGTAAAGTAAACCAGAAAAACCACTGTATTTGCATGTGTATTGCTGGATACTTGTCTCACAATGGGAGTGCTATTGTGTCACAAAAGACCCTTTTGTCACAGCTTAATGGTTCCTTGCTTAATATGCAAGCCAAAAACTGCAAGAGAGAGCAGAAAAAAAAATTCTCTCTTGTTCCTTTTAAAACCAAACTGTTTCTCTTTGCTTAAAAGCCCTAGCAGAGAAAAAGAAAATAATATTTCTACTGGCTTCTGGATTGTATCTTTCCCACAACGGCTGCCACCATGTCATAACATATTTCCCAGATTTGGACCTTAGCGTCCAAAATATGGGGGTTAGCATGAAAACCTTCAAGCTTAGTTACTAGCTTGGACCTGGTAAAGCTGCCAGCACCCAAAAAATTAGAGTGTTTTGGGGCACTCTGGTCCCCCCAACAACCTTCCCTGGGGACCCCAAGACCCAAATTCCTTGAGTCTCACAACAAAGGGGAATAAACCATTTCCCTTCCCCCCTCCAGGTGTTTCTAGAGAGATAGACAGAAGCAAGCTCCCTGAATCTAAACAGAGGGACTCCACCCTCCCTATTTCCAGTCCTGGAAACAGAAGTAATTCCCTCTTCACCCAGAGGGTATGCAAAGTCAGGCTCTAACACACAGAGGCTTTCCTCCCACCAATTCCCTGGTGAGCTACAGACTCAATTCCCTGCAGTCCCCCACTAAAGAAAAACTCCAACAGGTCTTAAAAAGAAAGATTTATATAAAAAGAAAGAAAAAGTACATAAAAATGGTCTCTCTGTATTCGGGTGACAAATACAGGGTCAATTGCTTAAAAGAAATATGAATAAACAGCCTTATTCAAAAAGAACACAATTCAAAACACTCCGGCAACTACACACATGTAAATACAAAAAAAAAATCTCTTTGTATTTACAACTGGGAAACAGAAGATTAGAAAGGCAGGAGACAGAAAAAATCCCTCTCATAGCCGAGAGAGTACAGGCACAAGACAAGGACAAAGGACACACACACAAACTTCCCTCCACCCAGATTTGAATAAGTCTTGTTTCCTGATTGGTCCTCTGGTCAGGTGTTTCAGGTTACTCTTTTCCAGGTAAAAGAACATTAAGCCTTAGCTATCTGTTTATGACAGGGGCACCGGGGAGGTTGTGAGATGTTGAGTCAGCAGGGAGGATAGGTAAAGAGCAGGCCATAGCAGGGAAGGTAGTTGTCAGGGGAGCCATTCAGGTATGGCAGGGGGAGCTGGGAAGTGGGAGCTGGTTATGGAGGGGCTGGTCCATAGAACCCAAGGGCTGGTGTGCTGAACTGAGCCCCACAGCCCAGCCGGGAGTTGTGGCATGAGGGGTGGACTGAGAGCAGCCCAGGGGGAATACTATGCAATCTATCACGCCCATTCCTCTAACTCAGAGGTCAGAGTCCCACGTCTTTACAGTCAAAGACTGGTGGGTTCTGTCCTAATATAAGGCCCAGACACGGGTATATTTAATAGACAAAGGGTGACAGGGGAAGCTAGAGTGACCAGATGGCAAGTGTGAAAAATCAGGATAGGGGGTAGGGGTAATAGGTGCTTATATAAGACAAAGCCCTGAATATCAAGACTGTCCCTATAAAATTTGGACTTCTGGTCCCCTTAGGGGAAATAGAATCACAGAAAGGGTGAAGGTGACTTGTCAAGGCCCATAGCTCTAAAGACAAGCCAGGACACCTGACTCTCCAGAATAGTGGGCTTTGCTGGGCAAATCTGATTCCTTCATGCACCTTGCATGGTACTTCAGTCTGGATCAGATGGCAGCTTTCTGGCTCTGTATCTCTCGCATGGGCCTTTCACCAGACCTGGGCAAATAAGGGATTTTTCAGTTTTCTGGAAGGTCAGAAAAACTGGAAAATGAAATTGTTTAGGCTTGACCCCAAAATATTTTTTGGCATATCAAAAGTCGATTGTTTTTTGTGTTGCTTGTAAATGAAACATTTCAGTTCCAGTCTGAGCTTTAAAAAAAAAATCCAATTTATTTTAAAAATGAAATGAAAGAGAATTTTGAAACAAAAGGTCATTTCAACTCAAAGTGTTGAAACTTTTTGTTAAGAGAAAGTCAAAATGAAATATTTAGATTTTTTTGGTTTATTTGGGGTGGGGAAGGAGTCAACAAAAACAATTTGCTGAAATCCACAGAAATTTCTAAAATGTTTTGATCGACCCAAATAGAATTTTTTTTTTTGGGGGGGGAGGGGGAGTTTTGTTTATTTTTTTTAACCCAACTCTACATTTTGTAATGTTGCTTGCAATGGATGAGTGAGGGGTAGGGGGGAGAAGGGGACCAGTTTGTGGGCAGGCAGAAAGAGGATTGGACAAAATCTTGCTTCCACACAACTCCGACCCCAAACCTGAGATAGTGCAGAGGGGGCACTCAACTGTATCAGATGGAAATTATCTCCCATGTGGAACCAATGGGAACTAGGGTCCAGATCTCCAAGTGCCAGTCTGGGGTGCTTTGGGGGCAGTGCAGCCACAACACACTCCCTTGCTCCAGGCTTGTGGTGACAATCTTGCCCTCTGCAAGCTGCCCTGTCAGGCCCCCTTTGCTCAGCCCCCTTTGCTCAGAACCTTACTCTGGGCCAAAGTATGACTTCAGGCCCAGATTTGAGCAAGAGGGGGTGGGGTATAAGGCCTTGCACCAGGAGCCATGTGTCTCAGGTGCACTACTTCCCTCACTCCCTTAGGCACTTCAGGGCCACCCAGAGGATTCAGGGGGCCTGGGGCAAAGCAATTTTGGGGGCCTCTTCCATAAAAAAAGTTGCAGTACTATAGAATACTATACTCTTGGGGGGGGCCCTGCAGGGCCCGGGGCCTAGGGCAAATTGCCCCACTTGCCCCCTCCCACACTCTGGGAGGCCCTGAGGTACTTTGGAAAATCTCATCCACACTCCCAGAATCTGCCAGCACTCCGGGAAATTCTGCAAGGTTTCTTCACACCCCCTCTTGCTTAGCCTGGAACTTCTAATTAGCACATAGACCTAATCATCTCAGGTATCTTTTCCCCACAGACCAGGCATCTGCTGACTGCAGATACAAAGCATTCAGCCAGGGCTTTGTCTGTGGACCTGTCCTCATGGGTCACCGAGGAAGCCGACAGAGTGGATACATTTTTATGTGTGAGCGTGGGGAGTAAATCAATGAAGATCTTCAGTGAAAGTGCTCTGTTGGAGACAGCAAATTTCCTATGTCTGAACTGGTTTCATTTGCAGTACACGGAAGCACCGGCTCAGGTATGGCCTGGATGGTGCAGCTTATGTTCCACTCCTAGCACAGTGACATCCCAACTCAGTGCCTCTTGCATCTCTCCACGGCTCTTCCAGGTAGGAGCTAAGGCTGAGATTTTCAAATGGCTCCTAAAGGAGTTAGGTGTCCAGTTCCTCTTGAAATGTGAAGGGATTTGAGCACCTAACTCCCCTAAAATCCTTAAAAATCCCAGCCTTATATCTTGCCCCTGGCTTTGGTGCTTGGGGTCAATTTCTTACACTAACATGTTGCACTTTTGGAGATCAATCTATCCATACAGCAGCCCTGTTTGGGAGCTCAGCCAGTGTCAGAATGCGTAATTTATGGATGGGGAAACTGAGGCACGTGGGGTTAAGAGACTTGCCCAAGATAACAGAGGAATTCAGCATCAGATTAGGACCCAGAGGTATCTGATTCCCAGGCTCCTGTTGATGGCTTTCTATCATGTCTCTCTGGTAAAAATTATGATGGCAGTTTCTGAGAGTTGCATTAGCTGGGCTGAGAATATAAAGACACATATACTGGAAGCAGGTCTCATTTCGTCCAGTAGGGAGCAGGAGTCACACCCACAGACACAAACACACCTCTCAGAGGTCTGCATCAGGTGATAACAACTTTTAAGGTGGGCTGCAAATGAAGCGTCTGAGTTTAATAGCAGCTCCTTTCTTTTTACCAGACAACTACTCTTGGAATTATAGAGTGTGGGCAATACAAAATGGCCAGGATCCAGATTGCCTATCTGAGGTGAGTTCCTTCTTAATTTATATATAGGGCTGGGATTTTCACAGGAGCCTAAGGGAGTTAGGCACAAGGCTTCCGCTGCAATTCAATAGGTGTTAGGCACCTAACTCCCTTAGCCCCCTGTGAAAATCTCAATCCAGATCTCTCTGCTATGAGGAGACTATGTTTGGGAGAGGACACTGAAAAGAGCGATACAGACATATCCGCTTGTGGGTGACTTTACAGGAGCCGGGCACCGAAATGCCCTTACAAGTGTAGAGTTCATCCTGTAACGTGAGGCTGAAGAGTAGCTGAATGCTTGCTTAGATGAGGAGTTGTTCCAAGATTGTTAAATGGCCAAATGGTCCAGAAGATGGACATGAAGGTCATAACAATGAGTTGCTAATTGGTAGAATCATGCAACACTTATTCACATATCTTTCTTTTTCTTTCTTTCTTTCTGAAGCCTATTTGAAGTCACTCATGTGAGTCAGGACTACTCATGGGGGTAAGGTTTACTGATTTTATCTCCATATCTGTTCTTATAAATGTGCACAGTCCAGTGGTTAAGTCATGTCAGGACACTTGGGTTGTATTTCTGGCTCTTCCACTGACTATCTCTATGTGTGATGACAAACAAGTCAGTTCACCACGCTCTCAGTGCCTCGGTTTCCCTATCTTAAATTTAGGATAATGGTATCTGCTTGTATCTACTTTGAGGTGCATGGATCAAAGGACAGAACCTCACCTGTTTGTGACTTGGGGCGAATTTGGAACAACAGTAATTTACACCCACTAGGAATCTGGTCCCAAAGTGCTATGTAAATGCTCAGCACAGTAAGATATTTAATGCAGGGTAAAAATAATCCAGTTTCCAGTGTATGTAAAATTCTCCCTTACATTACATTTTCCAGTCAGCAACATGTCAGCAAATGTCATTCCTGATATTTAAGGACCTCTCATTAAGCCCCTCCCTGCCAGACCCTGGTGAGTTGCCGCTCAGGATGGCAATGCGCTGCTTCCTGTGTCATTTCATAGGAGGCACTAGCAGATTTTGGTATGGTGCCTTAGGCTGCTATATTCAGTGGGGCTACTTGGTAGATCTCAAAGCACTAAACCCACCTGGGTGACAGTTTACCCCGACGGTGTCTGATAGACAATAGCTCTATACCATCTAGCAAGTCTCTATCTGATCCAGGAGTAAAACCAGGATTCTTACTTCTACTTTGTCCCCATCCCACCCCTAGACATCAGATCCCTCTGACCCCAAGTTGTCTAGGGAGTGTCAGGTTTCATGCCACTGACTAAAGCCATCACATTATAGATTCTAAGGCCATGAGGGACCAATGTTTTCATCTAGTCTGAAGTCCTGCATCGGACTTCCCTAAATTTACCTCACTTTGAACTAGAGCAGATCTTAAAACAAAGAAGAAACATCAAGTCTTGATTTTAAAGTTGTCAGTGTTGGAAGATCCACCACAACCCTAAGTAAATTGTTCCAATGGGTAATCAGCCTCACTATTAAAAACGTGCACCTTATTTCCAGTCTGAATGTGTCTAGCTTCAACTTCCAGCCATGGGATCGTGCTACACCTTTCTCTGCTAGAATGAAGAGCCCATTATAAAATCTAGTACTTAAAACTGTAACTAAGGCTATGATTTAGTCACGAGTATTTTTAGTAAAAGTCGTAGACAGGTCATGGGCAATAAACAAAAATTCAGGGTCCAGATACCTGTGTTTAAATGGGAGGAGCACTGGGTGTGTGTGGGTGGCTGCCGCTGGATGGCTCCGGCCATGGACGTTCCAGTCAGCTGACCGGGGACTGCTGCCAGGCGGTGCGGGCTGCGGTTGCTCCATCTGGCCAGCCAGGAACCGCTGGCCAGAGGCAGGAATAGCAGCTGGTGTGTCTGTACCTGGGGCCAGTTCAGTAGCTGGCCCCAGAGCCAGCTCCTTGGGCATTCCTAGGATCAGCCACTCTGGCCCCCGCAGGAGTCACGGAACCGTGACTTCCATGACCGCCCTGACAGACACAGAGCCCTAACTCTCATCAAACACCCTTTGAACTGTCTGTTTATTCAGACTGTTTTCATGTCTGCCCTCATCCCTTCAGCCTTCTCTTCTCTAGACTTAACTCCTTTGGAACATGCTTTGTTGAAAATGCTCTATGGGCTAGCAAGCTATTGAATTCATAGCTCCCAATGGGCAACTTCTCTGGTAGCTTCTTGTCTTGCTTTTAACTCCCTTTGTAATGCTCTTTGAGATCTTTAGCTGAATGTTATTTTAAAGGAGCTAAGTATGACTATTATTAATAGTGCACGAAGTAGCTGGGTGCCTAAATTCCTTTAAAAACCCAACTCATTGTTCCTGCAGGTTTCTATCAAAGCCAGAGCCAAGACGAGAACCTAGACTACCTGAGTCAGAGGTTATGGACACACTGCAATTAAAAACACGTGGCTGGCCCATGCCAGCTGACTTGAGCTTACAGGGTTCAGGCCAAGAGGTTGTTTAATTACGGTGTAGACATTTGGGTTTGGTCTGGAGCCCAGGCTCTAGTAACCTGTGAGGTGGGAGGATCCCAGAGATTGGATTGCATGAATGTCTACACTGCAATTAAACAGCCCCTTTGCCTGAGTCCCTTAGCCCAAGTCAGCTAGCATGGGCCAGCCACGGTGGTCTAACTGCAGTGTAGACATACAGTTAGCATATTACTAAGAGCACCTTTCTATAATTCTTCTCTTCCTTTATGATTTGCCGTGCTACACTTATTCTATGAATTATTTTCGTTCTCTGGCCTGTGTTATACAGGAGGTCAGATCGGATGATCCCAGAGGACCCTTCTGGCCTTGGAGTCTATGGCTCTAGGCAATCACTGAATGTTGGTTTTATTATTGTATCTCCAGGTTTTTCTCAAATGTGGAGATGAAGAAGGAAAACCAGAGCAGTGTCCAGGAATTCATCCTCCTGGGGTTCCCCACTGCCTTGAAGGAGGTGCAGATCCTACTCTTCCTCATCTTCCTCCTCATCTCATGCTGACGCTCCTGGAGAATGTAGTTATTATTGTGACGGTCCAGGTGAGCTACCCGCTCCACAAGCCTATGTACTTCTTTCTAAGCAGCCTCTCTTTCCTGGAGATCTGGTACATCACCGTCACAGTGCCTAAGATGCTGCTCGACTTACTGAAAGGAAGCCAGCACATTTCCTTCTTGGGATGCATGGCCCAGCTCTACTTTTTCATCGCTCTGGCCTTCACCGAGTGCGTCCTTCTTGCTGTCATGGCCTATGACCGCTATGTGGCCATCTGTATCCCCTTGCACTACTCGGCCATCATGACCCATGGGCTCTGCTTCTGCTTGGTTGCTGGGTCATGGGTGAGTGGCTTCACCAGCTCCATGCTCAAGGTCATCTTCATTTCCCACTTGACCTTCTGTGGCTCAGTCATCAATCACTTTTTCTGTGACATCTCACCTCTGCTAAATCTGGCCTGCACCGACATGTCATTGGCGGAGAGGGTGGACTTTATCCTGGCCTTGATAATGATCCTACTGCCACTTCTTGTGGTGGTGGCCTCTTATGCTTGCATAGTGGCCACTGTTGCAGGGATCCCCACAGCTCAGGGGAGACGGAAAGCCTTCTCCACCTGCACCTCCCATCTGGTGGTGGTGATCATCTTCTACTCCACCACCCTCTTCACCTATGCCCGGCCCAGGGCCATGTACGCCTTTGACTCCAATAAGTTGGTGTCCATGCTCTACACGGTCATAGTACCGTTCTTCAACCCCATCATTTACTGCCTGAGGAACCAGGATGTCAAAAGGGCCCTCAGAAAAATTATTAGGGGCAAAAGTAAACCAGAAAATAATGTTTCTGGGTCTCAGATAGGTTAATGGGGAATGGATGGCTCAGTTAATGACTCCTGTTGGAGATCCCATGGGATAGATTAGAAGTTGGGTAACCCCCCTGGAGTCAATAGCTACCCTTCCTCTCCTAATAGTTCTCCAGCCCTATTCTTCACTCATTGGTCCTGACTTTGTGAGGCATCAGCTTTACTTGGTAAAGACTCTGCCTCCCAATTACAAGGGAACAGTGCTATATCTTTGTACAGCACGTAAGAGAACAGGGCCCAAATGGGCTGTGGCCTTGAAGTGTTCCCACAGTGGTGAATAAATGAATAAATAAATAACTGAGAGTGCCATATCTTCATTTGATATAGAGTCAGGCCATCTATTAATCTATGATGTAGCTCCACTCATTTCAGAATTCAACAGATGGCAATCTGGCCCCATTGACACTAATGGAGTGATGCTGATTTACACCAGCTGGGGATCTGGCCCCACTGATGTCCAGGAGCCATATTGATTTACACCAGTGGGGGATCTGGCCCAGCATTTTTCATTGTACTTCTGTTCTGATTGATAGACCTGACAGTCTGGGAATCTGTTGGCCTTTAAGGCACCTTTATCCAGTTAAATTGAGATTTTCAAAGCTGCCAAAGGTACCTCAACATGCCTGAGAAGCCCCTGGTGTAGCTTACACAGTCTGAATGATCTGTGATTCTGACAACAGCCTCCCCCAGTGGTCCCATGGTCAGGGACGGCTCTTCCATTAGGCGACCCAAGGCGGTAGCCTAGGGTGCCAGGATTCAGGGGGTGGCATTTTGTGCGCTCCTCACGAGGTGCACGGGAACTTCCAGTTCCGCTCTTGTCATGTCGCTGAAGAAGGACCTTCTGCCAATATGCCGAGAAAAACAGCAGCAGGCAATTGAGCAGCTCAATGACTGCCACTATCGCCTGGGGCATTTCGGCAGAGGGTCCTTCTTCAGCAGTATGATGAGAGCGGAACTGGAAATTCCTGCGTGTCCTGTGGGGAGCGCACAAAATGCTGCCCCCCAAATTCTGCCTATGGTGCCAGAAACCCTGGCTCCGCTCCTGCCCATGGGATACAACACTGCCTGGAATCGCTGTCTGCTGTAGACCCCAGCTCAAACCTTGTAAAGGGGACCTCAGAAGGCAACATTGCAGCTGTTACCCATCTTGCCTGCAGCTGGGGTATCCTCTTGGCACTGAGAGGCAAGAATGTGGGTCTTCCTCCCTCAGTCTCTCTCATGGCTAGTCTTCTACAGATGGGTGAATTTCACCTATTATTGACTCTTAATTACCTAGGCAGCTCCGATCAGTATCTCCAGGAGCTAACCAAGGTATCTGGGTAGTTAACAAAGTGCCTGAGATTTTCCAGGGGATCTAAAAGAATCAGATGTCTAAATTGCATTGAAAGTCAAGGTTGGTGAGAACCCAAGGCCTATTGAAAATCCTGGTCAGCATCAGCTTAGATTCTTTATAAAATGTACGTATATTATAGCTCAATTGATGTAGCTTAACAAAGAGAAGGTTAAAGGGGGACTTCATTGAAGTCTCTAAGTACCTCCAGGGGGAACAAATACTTAACAATGAGCTCTTCCATCTAACAGAGACAGGTCTAACACCATTCAATGGCTGGAATTGAAGCTAGACAAAGTCAGGATGGAAATAAGGTATATATTTTAAACAGTGGGATTAATTAACCATTGGAACAACCAGGGCCGTCCTTAGGATTTATGGGGCCCTACGCAGTATTATTAAACTGGTGCCCCTATGCTGGATGGCAGCCCAAGCTCACAGCCTGGTGGGGGAGGGGGAGGAGGGACTTGACAGCAAAGGATAATGAGATGCCCAGCCTGCCTCATGGTGGTGGAGAGTCACAGTTCCCAGCAGAGACTTCCATGCACTCTCCCTCATGCAGAATGGACATGAAGAAAGTACCTAATTAAAAGCACTAAAATTTGGGAATAAAAAATGTCAGTCACAGGTTTTTTGATATGCCCTGAAGTTTGTCAGAGATTTATTTGCAAAAACTTCATAGTAAGGGTGAGTCAGCTGTCCTGCTGAATACAACATTACATATAATGGAATACATGATGCAGCTCTTCTCTGTTTTACATTTTCTTCATCAGTATTTCTAAGTTGAATTTATATTTTAAATGTACTCAAATCTTAAGCCAGCATTCCAGATTACCACATATTTAACTCACTGAAACAAAGACATTCTTTTAAATTAATCAGAGAGGTTTAGTGTGTTCATAACAATGTTCACTGCTTTTAGAAAAAGGGAACAGTAATTTACTTTGTGTGATCTCCATAACAAGAGACATGGTTATGAAATTTCACCAACTTTAAAAAAATATGTTTCCAAAGATTTTAGGTATAACAAGGATTTTATCTTACTAAGGTACTGATTTTGCTGGAGGGTTCTTTTAAAACTAGTTTGTCGGATAGTCAGAAGTAAAGAAAGGGAACTCTTTGTCCAGCTATCTGGAAGGGAAGGACTGTTGTCCCTTTAAGGCCTCTCTTCAGTGGGGAGTGGGGGGAGAGGTGGTGAAGGGATGGACAGAAAGGACAGGAAGACTTGGAAGCACTTTTTTTTTTAACTATAGTAATTAAAATGTGTATTTTAGATAAGGGAGGTCTTTTGAAGGATTTATTTAAAAAACTCTGTGTGAAGATCATTTAAGGCTAAAGATGATTGTGCATCTAAACCTCTATGCAAGCATTTTTTAGAAATGTGATTTTATAATCTTCACCAGCTCACTAATGAAATATTTTTAAAGCAAATTTTAAACTAAGGTCCTGTAGACTGACATGTTCTGTGTAAATATTACATTAATGCACAACTGTTTTTGTCAGTAAAGTCAGAAACTGACGGTATAAAAATTTATTGGGCATAAGCTTTCGTGGACATCTGATGAAATGGGTTCTAGTCCACAAAAGCTTATGCCCAAATAATTTGTTAGTCTTTGAGGTGACACAAGGACTCGTCCTTGTTTTTGCTGATACAGACTAACAGGACTACCACTCTGAAACCTGTCAGTATATACCTTGGGGTTGGCAAATGCCTGTTAAATGGCTTTATTACCCCTTGAATATCTCTTTAACAGTTTCAATGTTGTGCTAATAGGTCTGGCAGGCTGGAGGTTTTTTCACTTTTAACTATTAGATTCCCTCCCAAGGAAGACTCACCAGGCTAGAGCAGCCATCTGTGGGAGCCTGCAGGAAGGGTCAGAACAGGGACAGGAAAACAAGAGGTTGGACACTAAGACCCAGTGGTGCCCCAAATTTTCAGGTGCCCTACGCAGCTGCCTATGTTGCCTATGCCTAAGGACGGCCCTGGGAACAACTTACTAAGGATTATGGTGGATTCTCCATTATTGACAATTTTCAATGTTTTTTTTTCTTTAAAAGTTCTGCTCTAGGAATTATTTTGATGCAGTTCTCTGGCCTGTGTTATCCAGGAGGTCAGACTGGAGGGTTACAATGGTCCCTTCTGGCCTTGGAATCTATGAATCTATAAATTGCATATTGTTAGGATGGAAGAAAAATAATTATGAAAATGTTTACTAAGGAATGCTTCTACATGGCTGACAACTGCATGATCACCAAAGCTTTGGAGGCAAGATAACGTTGCCAATGACTGACATGAACTAACTACCCAGCCACACCACCTTATGGACATAGCCAGAGAAGGATCTGGGAGGTGCTTGATCTGCAAGGAGGCCATGTCTTTTGGGGATTTGCAATGATGAAGATGATGTTGATGATGATGATGTTGATAATATGCATGTGCACCTTCCTATTTTTCCAGGTTTGCTAAATAAAAAAGAATATAAATAAACAAATATTAGCCGCGTACATTATTATGTTTTCCCAGTTGAAAAACAGAGCCAGGTAGCACAAAGAAGCACAGGAATACACATCCATACCAAACACACAGTACACAAAACAAACACAACCAAATACCAGCACATAAAGATCCTCCAAACCCCAATAGAAGAGGAAAGCATAAAACCTGAGAGAAACACAAACACTAACCAAAGCAAACATATAATATAAACAGAAAGCAAAACCACAATCAAACACACAAAGACACATAAAGCAAAATAAAGGAACCAAATGAAACCAAGCACAAACATAAAAACAAAAGAAAGAGAAAACAAAACACACAGCTAAATGCAATGAAACAAGGTGGGTGGGGTCATATCTTTTATTGGACCAAGTTCTGCTGGTGAAAGAGACAAGCTTTTGAGCTACACAGAAGTCTCAGGCACACACCAAATACAAACTCTAAACACACACACACATCAAACAAACAAACAAACAAACAAACAAACAAAAACAAAATGAAAAGCAAGCTCACAAAACCCAGCACACGCGCACACATATGCACAAAAGCGAAAGCAGAAATACAGACAACACAAACACATGCCCACCAACCACAAACACTAAACAATATCCACAAAAGTCAAAACACAAATACACCTACATATCACACACATGGAAAAGCACTAATGTCACCGCATGTCAAACTACAAACATACAAGTTGTGGTTGTGTTGTCCTGCCTGGAAAAGTAAATGATAAATAGGCCCATTGACTTCAGTAAAGTTACTCCAGGTAAAGGAGAGGAGAAATCAGGACTTTTGACTAAAACTGTGTTGCTCTGGATTTAAAATTCTTTAAAGGAGAGGAGAATCAAGTCCATTGGCCATACTGCACTTCTGCTTGTTTACACCATCATGTGTGAAAGCTGACTCAAGCCCACTACTTGTTGTTTACATCCCTGACTGTCCCTCTTGGTCTGCCTTGGTTTTGTACATTGCACATCCTTCTGTGTTTGGACAATGAATAATTTTGGATATTACCATAACCGAAGACTGGGATTTTCAAAGGTGCCTATGGGAGTTAGGTGCTGAAATCCTTTGAAATTCAGTGGTAGTGGGATACCTGTCTTCCATAGACTACTTTAAAAGTTCCAGCATAAATATTTATAGTCATTTCTAGTGCTGTCTCTCTCTACAGGAATGTGGAAAATTCCAAATGCTCTGGAGGAAAACATAAGAATAACAATTGCCTAGGGATTTGCAAAGGAATTTAAGGAAATTAGATGCTCAATTCCATCCAGGTACCTAACTCTCTTAAATGCCTTTGAAAATCCCAGCCTTTTAAAGTTGGGCTCATTTCAGAGTTGAACATGGGACCTGTTGTAATAATTAGACCTACAAATTTATCCTAATTGTGAGCTCAACTGTAAAAAGTATGTGAAAGATCAAACGATGTCACAATAACCTCCAACAACAATTGGGAAAGGTTGATGGGAAAAGGTATAATAAGGAATCAGAAAAACTGAATTAGCCCAAAGAAAAAGACCTCCTGTTGAAACTCAGCGACTGTTTTAAGACTATCCCCGGTAAACCAAAAAAGTGTGGTATGAAACAAAATTGGTATGTCAGAAATGAGGCCTGATTGGTAGAAAAACAATGAAAGGATGGGGTATTCCACCCATCACTCCCTTTTGGGGTGCTTCAAAAAAGAAACTTTGGGGGAAAATGGCTACTGGAATGAGTTTGTCCATCATGGTTGCAAGCCTATGGACAGTTATTGCCATCTTTGATACCACCTCGAAGACTGTCAAATAAGGTGTTTTTTTTTCCTTCTAAAAGCTCTCTCCAGCTCAAGGGAAAGGGAACAAGGAATGATGTTTCAATTAATATTTTATTTAATACATTATATTTCAAATACTTTAACTGTTTCTCCTCCTTTCCTGTACCTTTCATAAAAGGTCAAAGGGGTTTTTAATGGCGTGTTTGCCATGGCACTGAGCAAGCTGAGGTCTCTGTATATCAAACCTTATTTAACATGTTTAATATTGGACAGTGACTGAGTTATGTTAACACCTTCGGCCCATTTATTCCATTTAAATTAGTACAACAGACTCCTTAAGATCCAAAGTGAGCCTCATACACATACATTATGTTGCCATTTAAACAAAATGAGAAAACAGAAAACAATCCATCAGTAGATGACCTTGGTGCTGTGATGTCCTGGAAAGGATATCCATCTCTCAATCCACCATCCGAAGGTCTTAAGGCTGCGATTTTCAAGGAGTAGAAGGGAAGGAGGGCCCAAATCAACATTGAAATAGATTTAGGCACCTAGGGCCAGATATATAAAGGTATTTAGCTGCCTAACTCCCAATATCATGGGAGTTAGGCACTTGAGCTAGATTCACAAAGGGACGTAGACGCTTAACAGCTACTTTAGGTGCCTAATTCCCAGACTTAGGCATCACTGGTATTCAGAAACCCCCTGCTCAGCTGCCACCGAACCCTGTAACTGCCTTACGTTACTTAACACCTAAATATTTGCAGTAAAAGTTTCCCAGGTACCTGTATTTCTGCCTCTGGACATGCTCGTTGCTGCACGGTAGATGTCCAAGAGCCTAGAGGCCCAGTGTGTTACACGGCCTAGGGACAACATGGGTTTCCTCCACCCCTATCTTGCTCTGATGTTCTAGGTGTGCTCTGAGGACACCTAAGTCCACACCTAGCAGCAGCCTTGCCTCATAAATGTTAGCCCAGCGACCGGGTTGCTCACCATGACAGATAGTACAATCACATGCAATATCTCTGAGGAAATATATGTCATTACGTTTATGTTTCACGGCGGGGCAGGGATTGTATGGACATTGCATTCTACTCCATGGGGAAGGGTTACTGAAGGTCCTTCGGTGAATGGGGCATGGGTAAGGAGAATCATGCACATTGTAAACACCTCCAGAGAGATGCCACCACCGGAGGTGATTGCATATATGGTTCGAGCTGGATTTCCAGAGATGAGGAAACCAAACAAAAAGCTATTAGCTTAAAAAGGCTGCATTTAAACTGATTCAGGGCCTTCTTTCTGGTCCAGAAAATGGACAGGACCTTCTGTCCTACAGGGTCCCCAATGGTTGCAGAAGGGTTGGAAAGACGTTGGTCTGCTAGGGCCCAATAAGAGTGATGGGTGACTCCTGCTATGTTTTGTGTGGGTTTCAATCTGTTTATTATTTTTATTGTAGTTTCTCTGTAATACTTTTGCATTCAGATTAAAGGTACTTGCTTAGAAAGAGATGGCTGGTAACTGCCAATGCATCATTCAGAGCCCTCGGAGAGAAAGCAAAACACTGGCTGTGGCAGTTCGACAGACTGGAGATATCACAGGGGAAGGCAGATAGCTATTTAGCCTTAAAGTCTCCTGGTAAGAAGGTAGTGGGACAAGGATCCTGACCAGGGACAGGTGGCAGGTGGGCCCTGACTGAGCACTTGTGGGGGGACAATACAACTGCTGTTCCCCTGAAACTGACACTTATCTGGGAGACCACTGATTCAAGGCCCACCTCTTCCTGATAGAGAGAAGGGATTTGTTGGTGGCTCAGCCACCAGCCAGATGAGTGTGCTAACCACTGGGCTAAGGGACAATCTGATGTGCAACTTCCTCAGTTGGTCTCGTCCTGACTTCTTGCAAAAATGGCACAGGTGCCTAACTCTGGGAGACAGTTCATGGCTGAGAATCCCAAAGAGGGATAGGTGCCTCCCTGCAGCCTGGATTAAGATACCACACTCTCCGAGTGGTGCAGGGTTTAGCACTCACCCCTCTCCTTGGCATCTCCCTTTGGCTAGCTTAGAGGTTCCCTGCCTAGCATACTGGGTTTTGTGGATCCCATTCTGAAATGCTTCTCTCTCCTCATTCATTGTAGAGGGAACCTGGATACCCAACTCAGTCTCTGTGAATCCCAGTGATTTTTGAGGCACTTAATTTCCTTTATGAATCTAGCCACAGGTTCCTATCTCCAGCTTTTGGGATCTACATCCTTTGAAAATCTGGCTATTAGGCATTTTTTGAAAATTTTGCCTTAAGTCTACAAGATACACACTCTCTCTCTCTCTCTATGTCTCTCTCTCTCTCCCTCTTATCTCTCTGTGTACAGTCAGATTTTCAATGAACATAAATTTCAATGGGAGTTGGGCACCTAAATCCCTTAATCACCTTTGAAAATCCCAGACCTAATCATTGAGCCATCCTTTCAAGCATAGCATCTATCTACCCTTCCTCCTTGGTTTATCTTTTTCTATACTTCTCTCATCTATTTGTCTATCTGCACTTCTGTTATCCAATTGGCATCCATTTGTCTGCCCTGTGTCCGTCTACCTGTGCCTTACACACCTGCTCACAATCACACTATTCTATCTTGGATTCATTTCAACTGCTGCTTCTTGCTTCTCTCAGAAGCTGTTTTCTACCTCATTATTACTAAAGTAGTACCTTGAGGTTCCACGCAAGATCAGCTCACAATTTGCCAGGTGCTGTATATACAGGACAAGAGGTCATGGAGAGTATATAATCTAAACAGACAAGGCAGACAAAGGGTCAGACGGAAAACAACCTGCTGAAGATAGCACAGCAGATCAGTGAGAGAACATAGGATAGGACATAAGTCTTCCAATACATGACCTCATCCACTAGATCACACTAGCCATCGGAGGCTGATTTCTCTGGACTGATGAACATTATGGCTAGGAGGGTGAGATGATATTTGTTTATCTTGTGTGATTGCTTCCGTTGGGAGAGGTAATGATAATTTACAGACCAAATCTCATGGGACAGAGAAGGGCTGATAATGTGCTAGCTACACCTGCATCAGCATGAGGCAAAGAACACTGCCAGTTCTTCACATTCTCTCTGCACTTTAAACACTCCAAGCTACATAACGTTGTTGGGAAGAGTCATATCTGTTAAGGGCAAGTCAATTTTTATTCTAATTGTTATCTTTTTAAGCCAGATGATGTTTTCCCATAGAATACTGAGTAGTGTTTTACAGAATGAGTCTTGGAGCTGATGAAAAGTAATTAAAGTTTGTCTTCTTTCTCGACACTTCCCTGTTTAAGGGAACTCTTTATGGGAAAGTTGGCAGCTTTGATAGCCTTCTTAGAAAACGTTCCAAAAGGTATCACATTCCGGGAGGTGTAAGGGAAGCATTTTAGAAATGTATACATAGATGACATGTATACATGGAAAATGTCTAGTTACTAGGATGCTGAGTGCATTAAAATAGAGATTAGACAGTGCGAGGAATAATGAGTGGAGAGAGAGATATTTTGATGATGATGACTGTACAGTCTGTGGATCTATCTATCTATCTATCTATCTATCTATCTATCTATCTAGTTGCTTACTTGTCCCTCACCACATATCCTATAGAGGTCTTTCTGAAATTTCTTATTTTGTACAAATTGGTTAAGAGATGCAATTAAAAGATCAGTCAAAATATAATTAGCTCAGATTCTTCAAATGAAATTAAATGAATTTTGATCATTTATTTAAGAAGTGTCATACAGATCACAGCAAGACAATCCACTCTCTTTAGTACATGTCACATAATGCAGGTCCAGCCCAAGCCCAAATGCTGCACAGCTGATTTTTTGCACCGTCACAAGAGCCTGTGTCTGCAGATCCAAACTCTGAAACTTGCTGCTGCACCTTTGGGTTTGTCTGTTTTCTTTCGCCATGTAAACATACCTATTGAATCCGACTAGCACCTTGATTGACTGAGTAATAACTGAGTAGAAGGTTGTTACAGGTATCCAGTGCAAGATAATATTTTGGCTCCTTGCACTCATTTACTTCCTCACTCCCTGGATGCAAATCTGTCTTTTATATTAATTATAGTAACTCCTAGAGTACAGCTTGTTCTGGTCACCATTGTAATAGGATCTGTACAAACATATAGACAATTATCACTGTTGTTTTTATGCTACAATATTTATGCTACAATAGTGCCTAGAGATGATCCCTTTTCTTCAGCCCAAATCTTTAAGTAATGACCTGTGTACTGGTTTCATCATTCATCATATTCTTCACCAGTGTTGACATAAGCACAAAGGACACCCAGTATTATTAGTAGTTTTGCTTTTCAAATGTGCATAAGGGCCAGATTCTCAAAGGTATTTAGGGACCTAAAGATGCAACTAGGCATTGAGTGGGGTTTTAAAAACCACCTAAGCAGGTTAGGTGTGAAACTCACATAGGTAATTTAGGAGCACAAATGCTATTGAAATGCTAATGAAATTTTTAATAGTAAGTCACTTAACTGCTTTTGAAATTCTCACTGATTAGCATTAGAATTATCTGTAGTGTGAAGAAGATTGCCAATAAAATGTAAAAAGGCATTGGGAGATAGAAAGAACTATGGAATTAGATCAGCAGATAGGTTGATCGGTTGATAGATGTGTGTATAAGGGGGTAAATCAATTGATCGATAGATAACATACTGATAATCACTAGTAGTAAATATGTTGTTGTTCTGATTATATATTTATTTATTACAGAGCTGGCTGTTAGACATGGAGATGAGAAATCAAACCAGTGACACAGAATTCATTCTCCTGGGGTTCCCCGTAGCTCCTCATCTGCAGCTCCTCTTCTTCACGAGCTTTCTCATTGCCTACACCTTAGTAGTGCTGGAAAATGTCATCATCATCATGACGATCCGGGTGAACTGTCACCTCCACTGCCCCATGTACTTCTTCCTGAGTAACTTGTCCTTCCTGGAAATCTTGTACGTCACAGTCACCGTGCCCAAGACTATGGTCAACTTCGTGTCTGGGAGCAAACGCATTTCCTTCATAGGCTGTATGACGCAGCTCTATTTCTTCCTCGGCTTGGGGAACACTGAGTGCATCCTTCTAGCCGTCATGGCCTATGACCGGTATGTTGCCATCTGCAACCCACTTCGTTACCCGGCCATTGTGAGCCAGGCTCTATGTATCTGCATGGCAGCTGGGTCCTGGCTCTGCGGCTTCTTCATCTCTGCATGGAAGGTTTTTCTTATATCTCAACTGACGTACTGTGGTCCCAATGTCATCAATCATTTCTTCTGTGATGTGTCCCCCCTCTTGAACTTAGCCTGCACAGACATGACCCAGGCAGCACTGGTAGATTTTGTTGCTGCCCTGTTTATCTTGCTGATTCCCCTCTCTGTAATAATCCTTTCCTATGCTTGTATCATCTCCACCATTCTCCACATCCCCTCCACACGGGGCCGCCAGAAAGCATTCTCCACTTGCATGTCACACCTCATTGTGGTTATTATCTTCTATGCTGCCAGCATTTTCATCTACATTCGGCCCCAGGGCCTTCCATCCCACAACACCAACAAAATTGTTTCTGCTCTCTACGCCATTGTTGTCCCACTTTTCAACCCCATCATCTACTGTCTGAGGAACAAGGAGGTCAAAGAGGCCCTGAAGAAGACTTTCATTAGCAAAGGAGTTCAGCTGCAGAAACATCAGTACACTTAGAAATGGAGGGCATGGGAAGGAAGAAAATGGAAAAAAAAAACAAAATTGAACTTCACACAGAGATCGCTGGGTAAAAACCTCTGGCCTGTGTTATGTCACAGGTCAAACTAGATGATCATGATGGGCCCTTCTGGCCTTAAAATCTCAGAATCTATTAAAGCCTATCAGTACAAGCAGAACTTCAACTTGAGCATGCAGTAGCACCATCAAGTCGTTGTGTTCTCTGGGGACACAGCAACCCATGCATTGTTCCCATGTCCTTAGCCTACAATTCCGACATAGTTTGTTCCAACATCCTCTTCCCTTCCCACCATCTCACAGTCTCTTAACCTCAGCTTCATTCTGCACCTGCTCTTCATGTTTTCCTTCCAGACATTTTCCCTGTTCTGTCCATGTGTTCCTTCTCCCTTCCCTTGTCTTTCCATTTCCCTAACATCCTCCTAATTTAACTCACCCAAGGGAGAAAGAAATGGTGGCACTCACATGACATTTGTTGCCATCCTATTGATTGATTTGCTTGTGTTTTCTTTAGATTGCGAGGGACTGTCAGCTAATCTGTGTTTATGCAGAACTGAACACAACGGGGTCCTGATCTTGGTTGATCCGTGGATGCTACCATAATAAACATGATTAATGATAAATAATAAAACAAAGGATTTTTTTTTGTATTTTTGTCTAAATGTTCTGTTTTTTCAACCAAAAAATGTGAAACTGGAATTTTTTTTTAATATAAAAAGTTAGTTTTTCAATTGAAAAAAAGATTTTTCCCAAAAAAATGAAAATTTTACCCGATAAGTTATTTTACTGCAAATAATTTTAGAAAATTGAACAATTTCTGCTTCTGGTCTTTCTTCTTGAGCAAAGTCCCCCAAAATTTCACTGGAAAGTATTAAAAAACATTTCCAGTGAAAAATAATTGGCATTTTTCAACCAGCTGTAGCAAGCAACATCATGTGACCTGAACAATCAATCAAAGCTACCAATGATATCTTGTACACCGATATAAAATTTTCACATTGTCTACAGACCTCAAATTACCCATGGGAATTATTTTGTGAAACATGAATAAGTACAAGCAAATGGCAAGCTGTAACCATATATACATATATTAAGTAAATTATTATTTTTTAAAAAGTGTTAATCTTTGTCATGGGTGCACAGGTTTGGTGCTCTGGAACAGCTCTCAATCAGTTTCAGTCAGTACCCTCTTCAGCGTGACAACCCCACACGGTGCACTTTCACTAGAGTAAGCCTCCTTGGCTTCAGTGCCTCCTGGGACAGACTTCAGAGTGTGCAGCATCCCTGTTCCATATTGTGGGCTCCCCCCCAGGCAGTCCACCTGGATAGGACAGTTGGGGAAGCCTTACACCCCCCCCAAAGGGGCCATGCACCCCAACTTCTGCAGTCAGCAATGACTCCCAGCCAGCACTGTAAAACAGAAGGTTTATTAGTTGTCTGGAAAACAGTGTAGGAAAGTTCTTCGTTAGCACAAAAGCCAGAAAGTTACAGTAAAACTCATCTTGGGTAGACCCAGAGTCCCCTGGCTCCCCCTTACAGCCCCAAAAACCAGACGATGGATTCACTTTCAACAGCCCATCCCCAGTCATGTCCAGTTGTCCTTCCATCCTTTGTTCAGTTTCCCAGGCAAAACTTGTCCCTTGGCCTCTACCTCTCTGTCTGTCTGTCTGTCTGTCTCTCTCTCTCTCTCTTTTTCTTCTCCAACATGTCATACCTGGCTGGCTTCTTGTAGAAGTTGTCTCTCTCTCCCCGGCCATCAGTTGCTAAATTACAAAATATGAGGCCATTGTTTGGGGTTCTGGCAGCTAGACCACAGTCAGAGAGTCTCTGCAAAGATTAAACACTGTTATCCCACTGCCTGGTTAATCATGCAACACGTAATGGAAACTGAAGCATGCATACAATATTCATACAAATCATTAAGAACCCCCCCACACTTCATCACAATCTCTAATTAATATTAGGACTTATTATTCCATTTATTGAAAAGTCCCGTCTGGACACATGAGAGACTCTATGATCAGTCTAGATGACAGGTTTCATGGAGGTATTATGGTATTCAGGATAAGGTACTGGACTAAGAGTAGGGAAGTCAATGAGAGTTGAGTGTATATTCCTCCTGGGGATGCAGGGTTGCTATAGCCATGTTAGTCCCAGGATATTAGAGAGAAAAGGTGAGTGAGGTAATAGCTTTTAATGGACCAACTCTTTGTTTCTATCTCCAACAGAAGTTGATCCAATAAAATATATTACCTCACCCACCTTATTCCTCTTAGGCTCTTTTTAGAAAATCCCAGTCAGAATATTTTGGCTGGACCTTTAAGCAGACGCAGGTGGATTTCAGAACCAGGTTACTTCAGTTGCGACCAGATAGGCAACAATATTTCATCTATGGTACCTGAGGGAATGATAGAGAACATTCAGCCTCAGGTTTTCTTCCCTGGACCACATCAGGAAGAGATTTATGAAGGTGTTCAGTGGTGGCCTAACACTGTTTCAGTGTTAAAGCCTTCATAAGCCTTGATGGGAGCAGAGTTGGGCAATCTGAAATGCCATCTTTAGGCATGGAATTTCAATGCCCCCTGTGGGTTTTGATGTGAGTGTGTCACGCACCATAGCACTGTGGCAGTTATAGGAGCAGAGCAACTCAGTGATACCCAGTTGAACTTACTCACCAGGGCAGGACATGACCAGTAGTGCAACGGGAAATGTAGAGTTGCAGGACTCTGTCTCTCAGCTTGTCTAGCTGCCTAGTGTCATATATACCCCTCCGTCTATCCATGTAGGCTGAGATTTCAGTGCTACTGAAGGTATTAGATTGGCCTATTCTCACTCATTTATACAAGAATTGGGTGCCTAAATGCCCATGGTGGATTGAAAATCTTCTCCTTAATGTGTCTATGAAGTCTATCAGCAGTTCTTTAGTGGGGAGGGATAGCTCAGTGACATGAGCATTGGCTTGCTAAACACACAGTTGTGAGTTCAATCCTTGAGGGGGCCACGTAGGGATGTGGGGTGAAATCAGTAGTTGGTCATGCTAGTGAAGGTAGCAGGCTGGACTCAATGTCCTTTCCAGTTCTATGCAATAGGTATATCTGAATATATCATTATTTATTCATCTGTCTAACCATGCCATTGATTTTTCTGCCCCTCCTTCTGTCCGCTAACTATCTAATAATCTCTAGCTAGCATCTATATATAGGTCAAGGTATGCATTTGTAATGTGCCAAGTCACACTGTTTTTTAGGCACTGATTCCCTTCTCACTTACCCCGGTATAAATCAGGAGTAACTCCATATGAGTCAATGAGTTTGAACCTTCGCTCGCTCACCTCACAGTAAAGTAGGAGTAACTTTTTTTGAAATAACAGGGAGTGCTTTTCCTCTCACTCACCTCTGTGTAAATCAGGAGTAACTGTAATGGACTTAGAGCTGGCTGAACATTTTTCAAATTTTTTTTTCACCAAGAAATGGGGTTTCATCAAAAATAAACTTTTTCAAATGAAAATGTCATTTCTGAATATTTTTTAAAAAGTTTTTCTACAGGATATTCCTATATGAAACAATATTTGTTCTATTTAATTATGAGCTGAACATTTTCATTTTGTTTCACTTTTTGTACATTTTGGATTTTTTAAAGCCCACCTTTTTATTTTTTAAGTACTAAATCCATTTTTAGGTTTTGTTTGGTTTGTTTACTACTTTTTCCTTTTATTTTTCTTCTCTTTTTCTGCTTTGTAACTTCTCAAAATGCTGCAACTTTTGAAAAGTTACTGAGCAGCAGTAGGAACAATGAAACTGGATAACGCCACCGCCCTGTAACTTTTGCAAAGCTGAGGAAATTTTGAAGTCAGTGTAGTTACAGCATTGTGAAACTTGAGTGAGGAGAGAGACATGGTGGGTGAGGTAATATCTCTTATAACAGTGGTCTCCAAACATTTTTGATCGTGCAACACTTTCAGTAAAAACATTTTGAGCATGCACCCCCAATATAAATATATTTATTTATGTATAAATTACATACATTTACTACTATACTAATATATTATGTACTTTATAAAACACACAGAAACAGAAATAAAAAAGGATGAGATAAAGATGAAATAAACAATATTTTTTAAAAATAATTTTTATTGTATTTTATTTATTAACAGTACAAAAATATTTTTGCTTTCACAAAAAATATTATTAATAATAATATTTTTAGTGAGAGCAATGTGATTGAATATGCTTCATTATTTCCGAAAATCTTGGTTTAACACTTTGTGATGCAGTGATTCGAAGGTCTGGATTAGGGTTAGGGTGCGGGAAGGGGCTCAGGGTGGGAGTGTGGAGTCTGGGAGGCAGTTAGGGTGCAGGAGGGCGCTCAGGGTGGGGTTGCGGGAGGAGGCTGAGGGCTGGGGCAGGCAGGAGGCACAGAGCACTTCCCTGGGGCAACTCCTGTTTGGTGCAGGGGGTGTGCAGGTGGCTTTGTGCAGTGCGGCACCAACCCCATGGCCATGATTCTGGGAGTCACCCCGCCCCGCAGGCAGGGCCACCCAGAACACAGGGGCTTTGGGGGCTGCAGGGCCCCGGGCTAAGGGGACCCCAGGGCCCTGGTTTGCAGCTCTAAAGCCCCTTTGGGAATGTGGCCCCGTGAGCACGAGCCGGAGGACTCAGGAGGAGCAGGGGCAGCCTCACAGCCAGCAGCCAGAGAGAAGCGCCACTTTCCCCTTCAAAACGCCGCTTCTCTCCGGCTGCTGGCTGTGCAGCTGCCCCTGCTCCTCCATGGGCCAGAGAACTCAGGGCAGCATTCTGAAAGGCTCTTTAGAGCTGCAGGCCAGGACCTGCACTTTAGAGCTGCAGGCCAGGACTCTGGGGCCCCTTTAGCCCAGGTCCCTGCAGCCCCTAAAGCCCCTGCGTTCCGGGTGTCCCTGCCTGTGGGGGAGGGGGAGGCAGCTTCCTTGCTCACTCCCTCCTCCAGGAGCCTTTCCCCCACCCCCATGGCGGCGTTCCTCCTGCTGCGCCCTCCAATGGATCATCTTGCGCACCCCACTTTGGAGACCTCTGTTTTATAGGACCAACTTCTGTAGGCGAAAGAGACAAGCTCTTGTCTTTTTCACCAACAGAAGTTAGTCCAACAAAAGATATTACCTCACCCACCTTGTCTTTCTCATATCCTGGGACATGGTTACAGCAGCACTGCAAACGTTCGAGGAAAATCTGATCTTAATTATTTGATTTTTAGCTTATCTTAGAAGCCTTTAGTGGTCCCTATTCTTGAGCTCACTGAGAAAACCCATGGAAAAAATGTGTTTGTTCTTTGTTGTGATTGCTTCCACTGGGACGCAGTTGGAATTTTCAGATCAATTCTCAAGGGACACTGAAGGTAAATAAAGAGGCACATAAATACCTGTACCAGCATATTTCATGTAGCCGGAACTAAACTCTGCTCTTCATATCTTCTCTGCTGTCCAGCTACTCCAAGTTTGATTAGGGCTACGTACACAGAAGTGATTTGAACTTTGCTCTGATAATATACAAGGTTAAGGCAAGTTTTCCTTCTATTGCAAAGGGGTTTTTCTGAAGTGTTCCCCATTTTGTTTCTGAAATGTAAATCTGGATTAGACCTATATTGAAATTATGTACGGATCTATTTATCCATATATATCTTTACATAGGCTGGGATTCTCGAAAGGACCTAGGGAATTAGAGGTCTGCAATCCATGGAAAGCCTATGGAAGTCTGATGCTCACTTACATGCAGTGTTGTTGTAGCCATGTTGGTCACAGGATATTAGAGAGACAAGGTGGGTGAGGTAATATTTTTATTAGACCAGCTTCTATTGGGAAGAGAGCTTTTGAGTTTACACAGAGCTCTTCTGCAGGTCTGGGAAAGGTACTCTGAACTTCACTGTGAAATTCAAAGTGGAACAGATTGTTGGGCATAAGTAGTTCATACGTATTTCAAGGGACCCTTCAAGGTGAAGTGGCCCGTTAACACTCCTCCAGTCATAGGGGGAGAAGGAAATGGAAGCAGGAAAGTACGCCTGGGGGTGGTTGCTAGTGAGTTATAGATTGTTGTAAATCCAGTATCTGTATTCTGCCAATGATTGTTAGTTATGAATTTAAGCTCTCGGCTTGTCATTTGAGAAGACTGAATAGAGACACTAAATTTATGGCTTATTACATAAATCTATAAGCCACTAATTCCCTTTCCAGCTGCCTTGTCCCTCCTTACTTCCCCCCAGTGACTGAAAGAGTGTTCACAGGCCACTTCACCTTGACAGGTCTCTTGAAATACATGTTAATTATGCTAAACAATCTGTTCCACTTTGCATTTAGCTGTGACACTCAGAGTATCTTTCCCAGACCTGAAGACGAGCTTCCTGTAAGTTCAAAATCTTGTCTCTCTTACCAACAGAAGCAGGTCCAGTAAGAGATATTACCTAACCTACCTTGTCTCTCTAACTCACTCATACTCCTTTGAAAGTCAGAGATATAATGTATACATGTTCATCTCTATACATGCCCTTAATTAAGATATCTTTAGATTATAGTCCATATGTATCTAGGCTTGGAAGATTAGATTTTTATTGTTTAATATTGGAAAATAAAGATTCCATCACACACACACACAAAATGAAAAAAAATATTTCCATTGATAGTAATTGAAATTTACAGATAAGCAAAGTAATAAAAAAAAAGCTACCTGCGACCTTATGAGAGTGTGACTTAAAGATATTTACTTTGTATATTTTGACATATGATGTCGACTACTTGTGTTTCAATGGTTATAAAACTTTCACTTTTTGAATCTCAGTGTCTTTGGCCATTAAATAATTATTGCCTGAAACTTTTTGTTTGACCTCACTCATAATTTCCTGCAACTGTGAACAGTTTAATTGATAAATACAAAATAAAGAAATGCTTAACATCCATAATTTTGTGCAACTGTGAGCATTTAGATTGATAAAATTTAAATTGATAAACATTGGAAAAATACTTAAAAATAAACATTGATATTATTTCTCAATGTGATAAATAAAGATTGAAGTCAGAGGCACTGGATTTATGGCTTATTACAACAATCTGTAAACCACTAATGTTGAATGGTCCGTTATCATCTGCGTTAACTACTTATGCAGAACAATCTGTTCCACGTTGCATTTTGCTGTGATACTGGGAATATCGTTCCCAGACCTGAAGAAGAGGTCTATGTGGCTCAAAAGCTTGTCCATCTCTCACCAACAGAAGTTGGTCCAATAAAAGATATTACCTCCTCCACCTTATCTATGTAATGGAGAAAGAGAGGAAGAGTGTCATGCTTTGTCTGTGATCTTTAAAGGAACCCAAGGGAATTATTTTTATATTATCCAGTGTTTCTAATAGCAGCAGCAATTAGTAGTTAATAACCAGATTCTCCTTTCAGCCACCAAAGTGTAAATCAGGAGTGTAAATCTACTGCGTCTTATTTGCCTCTCATTCACCCCAAAGTAAATCAGAAGTAAATCTATTGCAATTAGTGGTGGCCAAGATTAGCAATAGCTGACTGTGCATAGTAGAAGTCATTAATTGTGTTTAAAATGAGTTACTTTGCCATTGGTCCCCATTCCAAAATCTACTCATTGCACTTTTGCAACTGGGCTTTGTAATATGGAGACCTGGCCCCATAGCAACAAGAAGGAAGCTCACCAATCTATTTCTCACACACCACTGGTTGCAAATCATAGACAAGTAGAGAGATGGAACAGCACTGAAGATAAGAAAGGCAGTGTTGTGTTTTGTTTTGTTTTTTAAAAAAATGTGGAGATCGATTGATCGATCGATCGATCTATTTAAACTGTGGTATCTAAGACTGTGGAGTTTAATGACTGGGCAGATTGATGTATGAGGGATTAGTTGTTAGCAAGTGAACCAATCTCCCCATGACTCTTTGTATATAAGACCCCATGAAATTCTGTGCACAAGCCCAAAGTATTTTGTCTCTATCATTCTAGTTTTTGTTTCTCTAATTCTAGGCACTCTTTACTTAGGTTGAATTTAGCATGTGATCAAATGATGGAACGTACATAAGATTTTTCTCTGACCTGATTGACCAGTGGAGAATGTGTCCAGATGTCAAGGAAGGGATTTCTTGTGATTGATGAGAGACATTTGGTATTGCAAATGTCTTCAGTGATTGATGAGACAGTGACCCATTAAGAGATGATTTTAGCTGATTAGGAATTACTTATTGCCACTGGTCTTTTCTATAATAAAGACTTGGTTACAGATATCTTTCGCTTATTGATTAGATACTAGTGCATGGGATGGTGCACCCATCCAGTTTCCTATATGCAAGTATTCTATTAATGAATCCTCTCCTTTAAATATTCACAGATTCAAGTTTTGGATACAGCTCCACTGAAAGAAATGTCTCACCTTGCTGCATGTTGACACCACATTGAAATGTAAGTGCAGTTCTTATGGGTGTCTGGAATTTTCAAAGGAGTCTAAAGGAGGAGGTATCCATTATCATGGCAATCGCCCTACCTAGCCAAATGACTCACATTGCTTGGGTGAGAGAGCAGACTCACTCCAGACAAAGAAGTCTGGCCCAGTGACTTGGCTGACCTGGAACCTAAAGAGCGGGTAACATATTGGAAATGAGGGACCTCAGCAAAAATTGAGAAAAACTGGCCCAACTTTCTAGAAACTTTTGTTTAATCTCTAGTGGATGGAAACTGGGATGTTCCTCTCCTGTCACACACACATACACACACACACACTGAACCCACCAGGTGACCAGGGGTGATGGCATGCTATCTGCAGTCATGTAGGGAAGTTTTCAGATGCTATGAATTTTTGAATCTCTAGGGCAGGACTGAGGGGGCACCAGGCAGGGTTAGAACATGCACTCCTTTGCACGTCGATAGAAAATTTGAGAGTGCTGCATGTGGAGATCTCTGTGCATCCTAGCAACATGGCCAGCATTTTCCTCTCTTTCCATTCCTTTCCATTTTACTTCTTTTGTCTTTTTTTCACCCATTATTTCTGAAAGAAAAAAAATCAATTATATATAACTCCTTGAGAAGCCTTTCTAACTCCTTTAGGATCATCTGAGATAGATAGATAGATAATCAAAGGAGCCCAAAGGAGTAGTATAGATAAAGATTATATATATAAAGGGAGCCTTTAGGAGTTAGATGCCAATTCAATGGGAGTTGTGTGCCTAACTCCCTTAGGTTCCTATAACAATACCAATCTTTTATTGCAACTCCACCACACACAATTGTATTTGCTTTGTCACTTTGTTTGATCTTCATCCTAAAAGGTAATTTTATTTCCAATTTGTGGTATACGCTGGGATTTTCAAAGTAGTCTTATGGACTTAGGTACTTGAATATCTTCAAAACCACCTAGGTGATTTAGGAACCTCCATCCTATAGCAAAGGTCATTGAGGAGTATATTGACAAACGTGCTTAGACATTGTGACAATGAACACCTAGTTGGTAAGTGTCTAGGAAATCACACACTGCAAGTTACAAAGCCTGCGGTTGGCACCCAGGCTCCCTATGCAATGAAAGGGGAGAATCAGATGTCTTAGGTTATGATTCCCAAAGCCACCATACTAGCCAGAGAAGAGCCTAAGCTAGCCAATGGGAGATGCTAATGAGAGGGGTGTATGCTAGTCTCACCCCTGTCTCTGAGCTAGGTGACTAAATCTAGGCCACAGGGAAGCACCTGTTTCTGCTTAGCAATTCTCAGCTGTGATCCCTCTCTGGAGTTAGGTGCCTAAGGCATATTTTGCAAGAAGCCAGAGGATGAGGGAAGAATCACCTTCTTCATAACTGATAGCCCAGTGATTAGTCAAAGGGATTTGAAGCGTAAACTGCTGTCTCTCAGGCAAGTTCCCTAATCTCCAGGCTTTGAATGTTCTGATATAGAGCTCCCTCAGTCTCTCCTGTTGATAGAGGCCTGTCCAGATACAAAATGTCTATCCGTAGATGTGGATATCTGTGGCTATAAATTGGTATCTGCAGATCTGCAGGGGTCTACTGGGAACTGCAGCGGTGAAAGCAGCAGCCTGGTGGGCCACCACTCCCAGGAGCCAGCACCCCATGCCAGCAGCTCCTCTGGTATGGCTGTGCTGCCCCTAGCGATGCCCAAGGGGTGGGCACCAGGCTCACCAGCAGCTGTCCCTGGTTGTGCTAGTGCAGTGGGCAGGGCTGGGGTCAGGCTGGCACTGGTACAGCCATATCAAAAGAGCTGCCGCCATTGGGCACTGGCTTCTGGGTGCGGTGGCCCACCAGGCTTCTGCTTTTGCTGCTGCGCTTCCTGATAGAGCCCTGCAGCACTGTGGATACCGGTTCATATCTGCAGATATCCTCATCCGTGGATAGACATTTTGTATCCACGCAGGGATCTACCTATTGAAGCGGTTCGACTCTGGATAAATAATTAATGAGTCATTGGAGTGGAAGGATTGAAGTCTGGGTCTCTCTCAGCCTGAGGGGGGAGGAGCATACTCTAGGCATAGGCATTATCTGGCCTAGTGACTCTTTAATAATTTATCCATGCTTCAGCAGGAGAAATTGCGGCAGTCACACAGAGATTATCCCTTCATCCAGTGGTGAGAGCTCTCACTATGAACTTGCAGATCCTTGTTCAAATCCCTACCCCGCACCAGGTGGGAGGGGACATGAACGGGGGGGCTGTCCCAGGTGTGTACCCTAGTCACCAAACTGAAAGTCAGGCTTGATTTCTCTTCTTTGCACTGTATCATTTTGTGTGACTTTGCCTGAGCGGCCCAATTTGATAGGCAGCCTCTGAGCACATACCTACTGCTTAGGACCCCACATGGGAGTTAGGCAGCTGAACACCTGTCTTCCCCAGGTTTGTGAATCGCTTTAGGACTTTGATGGGAGTTGGGTATCTGGACACCTAGGATGATGCAGCAGTGTGCATGGCCAAAGGTAGATACATAGACACCCAGGCAACTTGTACTGCAAAAACCCAGGTGCTGAGTGCATTTAGGCACCTGCGGAGTTCAGTGAGAGTTTTGTGAACTGTAGTGGAGCCTAAAACTGGGATTTAGGCACCCAAACCAAGATTTAGGCACCTAAATATGCACTTTAGGTGCTTAATTCATTTGTACTCAAGGCCTTGGGTGCTTGACTTTCAATGAAATTTTAGTCCTATAGGACAGTTTTTCAAAGACCTTCAAGTACCTAAAGAAGCAGATAGATGATTAGTAGTGTTTTCAAAAACACATTGGTGCCTAACTCCCATTGAAATCTCACTGTGTTAGGTGTTGTACAAATGCAGAACAAAACGATGGTCTCCAGCGTGAAGAATCTACAATATGAGTCCTTCTTGTCTATTCAGATTCTGAAGGTATTTGGTGCAGCGACTGTTCTTGTACAATATATCTATACAGAGACACATACAAGGGGCCCCGCTCTTGGGTTGGGCTGCTAGTTGATACTATCAAGCAAATAATGAACAGTCATGGATCTAGACTCATTGGAATCTGGCTAATCATGATTAAATTCATCACAGGTGGAGGAGGAAAATACTGCATATAAGGAATGGACGAAGGAAATCAAACCAATGTCAGCCACTTCATCCTGCTAGGATTACCCACTTCTGATGAGCTGCAGCTGCTCCTCTTCTCTGTCTTCCTCCTGGCCTATTTGCTAACACTGATGGAAAATATCATCATCATTCTTGTCATCCAGGCCAACCACCAGCTGCACAAGCCCATGTATTTCTTCCTGGGCAACCTGTCATTCCTGGAGATCTGGTACATGACAGTCATTGTGCCCAAAATGCTGGCAGATTTTGTGACCCAGGATAAGCGCATTTCCTTCCAAGGATGCATGGCACAGCTGTATTTCTTCGTGACCTTTGTGTGCACTGAGTACATCCTTTTGGCTGCCATGGCATATGACCGTTACTTAGCCATATGCAACCCTTTGCGGTACCCATCCATCATGAGCAATAGGTTCTGCGCCCAGCTGGCTGCAAGCTGCTGGGTTTGTGGCTTGATCATCGCCGCAATCAAGCTGAGCTTCATCGCCCAGCTCAGCTTCTGCAGCATTGACGCCATCAACCACTACTTCTGCGACATCTCACCTCTATTGAATGTCTCCTGCACTGACTCATCTCTGGCTGAGCTGGTGGACTTCATCCTGGCCCTGATGGTCATCATGGTGCCTCTGTGCATTGTGGTCACCTCATACATCTGTATTCTGTTCACTGTGCTCAGGATCCCCTCATCCCAGGGCAGGCAAAAAGCCTTCTCTACCTGCAGCTCCCACTTGGCCGTGGTAGTCTTGTTCTACTCCACCACCCTCTTCACCTACGCCAGGCCCAAGGCCATGTATGCTTACAACTCCAATAAGCTGGTGTCAGTGCTCTATACTGTGGTGGTGCCACTCCTGAACCCTCTCATCTACTGCCTCAGGAACAAGGAGGTCAAGGTTGCCCTGAGGAAGGCAAAGCTTGGCACAAGGAGCACTGGGGAATGTAGTTAAAGACTGCTGGAGAAGGGGGTTACTGATGAGTCTCGGATGGATGTCATACTACACTAGGAATAAGCAAACCTGTGTTATCTTATATCTAGGTGAAATTCGGCAAGCCACACTGCTGGGGAAGGATGGGCTTGTGGTTAAGACAGTGGGCTGTAGCCGAGAAAGTCTCTGTTCAGTTCTTCTCTTTGCCTCACACCTTGAATTTCAGTGACATTTGGGTCCTGAGCTCTGGCAGGCTCTTTCAAAAATCCCAACCTAGGTTCCAAGCTCCATCTGAATATCAATGGGTAGCTAGCTTCTTTGATCACCTTTGGAAATCTCAGCCCAAGTTTACTCAAAAGTTTACCAAAAGTTTTTGGCTGTGCTGTGGTGATGTTTGGGACCACAAGACCATCCCCCCTCCCTGATTTGTGTTGGAAGCATATTGATTCTGAAACTGTATGGAGAGAAAACCAATCATTAATACACTGCCATGTCTCTCTTGTCTACATATATACCAACCCATTGTCTCTGGGCTTTACTACCTTTACACACTTCCCACCTGTTCTGTCTCTCTCTGCTCCTCCCTCTGCTGACTTTTCCACCATTCTAGCCCTATTCTGGGTTCCCACATTCAAAAAATGCCTATCCCATTAGAGTACACCTCAATTCTTGTACTCTTTCCAACCCCCTGTGCTGTTTCTGTTCACCAGTCCTTTGCTCCTCTCATTCTCACTTATCCCCCTCAATCATCTGAAATCAATGGGTGTTGTGGCTTCTCAGCACTCAGGATGGTCAGAGGTTTTCCATGAAAGTGTTTTCTGACAGAAAATTGGCATTTCGACTAAACAATTTTTTTTTCTCAAATGCTTACATTCTATGGAAAATTTCAGTTTTTCATTAAAAAACAACAACAACATATGCTTGAAAAAACAACTTCTTGGAAATATTTTGGCAGTGCCTCATAGGAGTTTGGTTCAGTTTCCTCACATCCTCATCGTCCTCTTTAGGTTGCTCCCACCAACCAAACTACATCTCCCATAATGCATCACAAGTGGGGACTCACATGATGCAACTGCCTCCCACGTCCATGACAGGAAACCATGGTAGGTGTAGTCCAATCAGGGAGCTCGGTTTATACAAGTGTTGACTATATGAGGCAATTGAACTGGAATTGCAATGTGGCACTGTGGTTGCATTTCAAAACTGAAATTGATTTTCAATATTTGCCAAAAAGGCAAACTTTTCTGTGGAAAACTTAGATGAAATAAATATCTGTCATTGAAAAATTCCCATTTTCTGATGAGTTCTAATCAATATCCAAAAACTTCTGAAAAATCAGGCCCAAGGTGTCTAAAGTCATCCTCTCACAACCTAAGGAACCAACAATTAATGAACATGTTGATCTAACCGTCTCTGTTCTTCAGATTCACATATGTAGAATTACAAAGATCCCACAGTTAGCTATGGCATCAAACAAAGGACCAGCCATAAGATGCAGGATGGCTGAACACTGCTGTGACAGGGGGCTCTTCCATTGTTGAAATGGCCTTTGAAGCATGACTTAATTGTGCATTAATTATTGGAAAATAAATTAAATTACTTTCTTTTGAGTCCATGCTCAGAGGATGCTCAGCTAATGAGGGAAGTTGGTCTTAAGGATGAGTAGAAATTTAATGAACAAGTGTAACACACCCAATATATTGTTTTCTAGAAGAAGAAAGATGGTCTTGGTTTACTGGAACAGATCTCTGAATACTGGGGTTCAATTTTCAGCTCTGGGTGACCTTGGGCAATGCATTGGGACAGGGATTGTTCAAAATTGCCCACAGAAATTACAGATCCAGGGAGGGATTTTTCAAATGCCAATGGAACTTGTGCTCCTAAGTCACTTAGGCATTAAAAAAAAAAAGTCTCACCCCGATTTCCATTGGTTTTCAACAGTATTTGGGTACCTAATTCTTCCTTTTTCATTTAAAATCTCCACCCAAGTCCTTTGTAGAGCCCAATTAAAAGTCTCTATGGCCCAGTTCTCTATCTGTCAAACAGGCATGATCACAATTCCTTCACCTACCTTGTTTATTATAAATGTAAACTCTCTGAGGTATGGACACTATCCCTGTGGCTGTGCAGTGCGCAGTGCAAGGGGGATCTAATCTCACATTGGAGTTATGGTACTGTAATAATAAATAAATCTTTCTTTGTCAACTAAATAAAAATGCCTTTGTCATGAACTATAACAGCAATTACAGTTATCAATATGGAACAATAAATCAAAATCAGTGCTTAAACTCTTCCCATAAAATATTTACAAAATGTTTGCTGGATCCCCCTGTGGGAACTGGCCCACAGAGAAGATAACAGCCCACTACTCTGCCACCAGATAGATTTCCTCCTCAAGTGTCAAATGGCTGTGATTTAGGTCTGATGATCCAAAGTTCCAACTTTACAGATGCTGATGAAGGTGGGGGAGTTATTACATTGTATCTGAGCTCATGCACCAGACTTTGACTAGAGAAAAATATCTGGCCAAGAATTTTCCATTTAAATTGTTTGCAAATGGAAAATTGGGGTTTCAACCAAACAAAATTTTCTCAAACAATTCTGCTAGTTAATAAAGCTTAACCCCTGCCCCCTTCATGAGGAGCTGTTTTTTTTCAGCCAAACCCCAAAATATTTCTATTCACAATGACACCATTGTGTCTCTTAGTAGTTGTAGTTTGGGTGGCCTCTGTTGCCATTTTCCACTATGGGCTGGGGTCTATGGCCAGAATACACCTCCCATAGCACACACCCACTCCATATAACAAGGAGAAAAACTGGTGCATAATTGGATGTGTGGTCCAGCAGAAGACTGCGGCCCCAAGAGAAGGAGGGGTGCATAAGGCATTGAACCTATCATGATGTTCATGATGCTCCAGGGCGTCATTTTGAATATTTTGCATTTTTTAATTTTTCACCAAAAAATCATTTTTGTAAAAATTTCCCAGGGCAGTGGGGACTACACCCAGCACAGTATTGCACAGTGGGACGTCTCCAGCCCCAGGCTCCATAGCAATAGGCCTTGTCCTATTCCTGTTGCAATCAATGGAAGCGTTAACAATGGGAGTGGGTTGTAGCCCTAGTCAATCAACAAAGTTATGGGACTTTTCATCCACCAAAACTATTCAAGCCAGCGCCTCTCCTTCGGAGAATCCAAATGTTAGAGATAAGCCTGAGAGTGGTCAAGAAACCTGTTGGATCATGTGTGTGAGCTAGAGCTAAAGAAAGGAAGGATGATCCAGTGGTTAGTGTGTGTGCCGGGGCTGGTTCAAGGCCCTCTTCTGCTACAGGCTTCCTGTGTTACTTAGGGTCAGTTTTCTAAAAGGTATTTAGGTGTCTAAAGATGCTGACAAGAACCTACAGAGATTTTCAGAAGCACTTACATACCTAACTCCTGGTGACTTCAAACTGATTTTAATGTGCATTAGGCACCTCTCTGCATTGGTAGGCATCTTAATCCCTTTAAAAATCTGACCTAAGTGACACGGGAAGTCTATGACAAAGTAGGGACCCAAACCTAGGTGTCTAAAGTCCAAGTCAAGAGACCTAACCATGGACCCATCCTGCCACTCAAATAGTTGTTTACAAAACATTCTGAAATTTAGCAGTCAGTGAGCAAATTCTCCAGTGCGATCTACTCTTTCTACAGCACCAGCAATTCATAGTTTCTTAGTTCTTAAAAAGATCACATCCTTATACACAAGTGGAAAACAAAGTTAATTGACTGCTTAAAGAATGTGTCCTATGGGAAAAGGAAAGTCACTTTAAAAAGCAGGTAAAGGGTGAGTTAACGAAACATTCAGAGTTACTCAGAGTCAGCTAAGAAAGGTGCTGCTGCTTCCTATGGTATCATAGAGCACAATATATAAAGATGAGCTACATTCAGAAATATAATCACAAATGTATGCAGATGGAAAACTCATATTTTTTTCTCTTGTGTAAGAAATCAGTGAAATCAAGGAAGCACTTTTATCATTGCTTCCCTGTCATATGATTTCTGAACGTTTCAAATCTCAGGGGTTTGTTTTGTTTTTTTCTTATTTTTTTCTTTATCATATTTCTTAAGATCCACTTTTTAAAATGAAATAAGCCCAATGGATTATCTGTGAATCACTGTGGTGGTGTATATTCCTGAAAAGTAAGTAATTTTAGTATCATCTGACCATGTCATGTTTCCAGTAGCTACCCTGATTTGTTTTTGGTGATAAAATATTAGTCCTTCTTGAGTGGGAAGACACCTAAGTTAGAAAAGGCAGAAGAGTTAATTTAAAATAATTACTAGTTTATAGTGGGTGGGAGGTGGAGAGAGAGAAACTGGCTCTGTGGTGCAGTCAGACAATTAAACATAAGGACACATGATATCTGATTCTGTTGTCTCTTAAGCCAACTTTACAACAAAGTTCTACACTGGCCATTTTGGGGATACACTAGAATAACATTGGAGTGAGTGAGAGCAGAATCAGTCCTGCTGATGCCAATGGAGGTACTCCTGATTTACATCCGGGTGGGGGAGAGGAGAAAATGGTTGAGTTTAACACATATTTTCATATTCTATTTTGTTCTAAATAGGTTTTTAAACTGCACTCCTCGTGCTAGTATCCAAGCACTTTCTAGTACAGCATCAAGCAATGTGGCTTCACATCTGTTCCTGATTTACACCAGTCTCAGCAAAAGTAAAATTTGGACCCCTTTTCTCCTCTTTCAAATGAGGAGTAAAGAAGTGATCTTTGGACATGAATCAGGCAAACGGTTTTCTAGCTAGAAGACAAATTGGCTTGGATTGGATTGGGCTGAACTCTTGTGAGGTGAAAGGCTTAGTTTTCTGCCATTATGAATGAAGAAACTGTCATGAGATTGGCTCTTGTAAAAATGTAAGTGTTGGTTCTTATCTAACAGATTACCATCTAACTTCCCTCCAAAATTTCCATACTTAAGGTTTCACATCTATCTATCTATCTATCTATCTATCTATCTATCTATCTATCTATCTATCTATCTATCTATCTATCTATCTATCTATCTATCATCTATCTATTTCACACATTTTCCGTTTTCCCTTTCTAATCTCTTTCTCTACTTCCCCTCACTCCTTTTTTTTTCTAGATTTTTTATGAAATATATGTATTTAGGTCTACATTTTTATTACAGTTTTTCTGGCTTGTAAAAGTTCTCTCACTCATTTTCAACCTTCTTTCAACTTTCAGGACCAGTCTACTTCCAACATGATAAACTTCACATGTGGATGTTTGCTTATGATGAAGAAGCACAATACCTGTTGCAAGAAAGAGTGATACTTATGTATTGTCTTCTCTGACCGATGCCGAGAGTTGCAATGGATTGTTCCACTGCATGTGTCTGCTGACAGCTAGTGTATACCAACATGGTGATTGGAGCTCATTGAGGAAACAAAATTCTTCCCAAATTGTCTCTTCTTTCCTCCATATACAAAAAGAGCCATGGAAAACCACACAACGGTGTCTGAGTTCATCCTGGTGGGATTCGGAGGCCATCCCGAACTGCAAGTCTTCCTCTCTGTCTTCTTCTTGGTTCTGTACACTGTCACCCTGGTGGGGAATGTTGGCATGATCACCATCATCAGTTCTGACTCCAGGCTCCACACCCCCGTGTACTTCTTCCTGAAGAACCTGTCCTTCCTGGACCTCTGCTACTCCTCCATCACTGCCCCCAACGCCCTGCTATGCTTCTTAATGGGGCGCAGAGCCATCTCCTACAATGGCTGTGCTGCTCAAATGTTCTTCTTCTCTCTCTTTGGGACCACCAAGGCATTCTTCTTAGCCGTGATGGCTTACGACCGCTTCGTCGCCATTTGCAACCCACTGCGCTATCCAATCACAATGTCCAAGAGAACTTGTGCTTTCCTAGTGGCAGGCTCCTATCTCTCAGGCTGCCTCAACTGCAGCATCCAAACAGGCTTTACATTCACCTTGTCCTTCTGCAGGCCAGGGAAAATTGACCACTTCTTCTGTGATGTCCCTGCAGTGATGCAAGCCTCCTGCTCTGACACCTTTGCCAATGAAATGGTGATGCTGGCAGTGTGTGGGTTCATCATAGTGAGCACTGGCCTGGTCGTCCTTATCTCCTACGGTTACATTATCACCACTGTCACGCGGATACCCTCTGCTGAGGGAAGATGCAGAGCCTTCTCCACCTGCACTTCCCACCTGGTGGTTGTGAGCTTGTTCTTTGGGACAGTCTTCTTTATGTATGCTCAGCCTGGGGCCATAATCTCCCCAGATCAAAGTAAAGTTGTCTCTGTGTTCTACACCATTGTCATCCCCATGCTGAACCCTTTGATCTACAGCCTGAGGAACAAGGAAGTGAACGTGGCCCTGAGAAGACAACTAAAAAAGAAAGGCTTTTTACACTGAGCTCCCTGAGTAGCAAGGCAATTCAACAGTGGGCAGGTAACTGGGATGGACAACAATAGGTGCCAGAGACAGTGGAATTCCTACAAGACACTTCCATAGAACAATGGTCTGAGCTGGTGAATATTATAGGGAAAGGTAGGGACTTTCAGCGGCCTACGTGAATTAGCATCTAACTCCCTCTGGCTCATTTTAAAATCTCAGACAAAATGTAAGGGTGATGAATCAGAGGCTAAGTCTAAGTGCCTTGGAAGAGGAAAAATGGGGGTAGATGGTTTTGTGATGAAGATGTTGGACTGTGACTTGGGAAATCTGGGATCTATTTCTAGCTCCCCATGTGAACTTGGGCAGGCTACTTACGCTGAGATGCTAAAAGATTTGAGTGCTCAATTCTCATTAACTTTAATAGGACTTTAGTGTCTAAAGTCTTAGAGAGCTTTGAGAATCTCAACCTTAATCCCACTGTTTCTCAGGTGCCCATCTGTATAATGTGAATTTTGATGCTTCCTTTCTCCAGCTCAATCAGTTTACATGGTGACTTTTGCAGGAGCACAGACTTTTTCTGACCATATGTAGCGCAGCATCTGATAAAACGGGACGCTGAATGTAAGTGGAATCTGTACTTATTGCTAGTACAATAACTTTAAACTGGAGATGCATTGGCAGGGACAGCTGACAGCCACCTCTGTGTGAAGAAAACCAGCCTCTTGATTCTACTTTGCATGGTTGCTTACCCTTTCCTCTGAACATTGTCAGACTGTACATACTCCTTTCAATGGACGCTGATGTAAAAGTCTCACAGAAATAAACTATGGGACTTGGGCTTCTAAGTCACTTAGGGCCATATTTTCAAAGGCATTTAGACACCTAAAGAGGCAGATAGGCATCTGGGGTGATTTTGGTAAGCACCTAAACAGAACCAAATCAAATCAAATGTGACAGAATAGATTATGTGACTTAAGTGAAAAAATCCACAAAATGCCTCTCATTAAGAGGCCCAGTTCAATTCCATGCAAAGCTGATAGTCATTCCATTAACTTCAGTCAAAAGCCTAGATCCCCAGCTGGTGTCAATTGGCAAAGCTCAACTCACTGAAACCCCAGTTGGTATGAAGCAGCCATAGTGCCACTGCAGTCAATGGGTCCAGATACCTAGCTGGTGTAAATCATTGCAACCCCTTTACCATCAGTGGGCCAGATATGAAGCTAGTGGAGATCATCATACCTCCATTGAGTCATTGACTTCAGTTGACCTCTGCTGATTTTCACCAGCTGGGCCCTTTGTGTATTAATGAGGGCCTGATACCATATCCTTTGAGGTCAATGGAAGAACTCCCTTTATTTCAATTGCCTTTGGATCAGGCCATGAGATCAGAATCTGTCCCGCTATCTCTTGGCTCAGAGAGTAGGGCATGGAGTTGGCACATGTGAGGACAATAGCTAGTGTCAACATTTGTTTGGCAATAAGTTCTCATCTTCTTCCCATTGGAATCAGTAGTAGGACTCCCGTTGACTTCAGTGGCACCACGATTGTGCCCAGTCAGCAAACTGATTAAAAAATGTAAAGTGATATGAATGTAATTCCCCTCCATAAATTAAGAGACCAATTGTTATCCCCTTAACATCATACCCCTGAACAATATCTCTGTGTCATTGTTTAGCAGTTGCTGACTTTCACAATCCCGCTGAAGCAATAGGCCAGATATTTATAGGTGTACAGCATGTAGAGGGATTTTCAGTGGCACCGTGGGCCATATTCAGAAAGGAATTTAGGCTTTGCACAGCTCAGTGCCATCGCAGCTCAGTTTTAGGTGCCAAGAAAATCATTGGGATTCACAAACCTGAGTTATGTGCCCAGACATCCTGTGCAATAAACAGGGAGAGCTAGGTGCCTCAGAATGGGACTGACAAAAGTCCGCATGCTAGGTGACTCCCTGCTAAACCAGCCAATAGGAGATGCTGATGCTCAGGGAGTTTGCTGCCTAACTCCGGGACTGAGAGAGCCCCATATCTGAATATCCCATAACCCAAGGGCGAGGGCAATCACCTGAGAGGTGGCAGATCCCTGTTCAAATTACTTCTCCCCCACTGAGCACATTTACCATGTGGGGACCTTCAGGTGAGTTAGGTCTGTATTCCCTTGTTTTGTGCATCACTCTGGGCTTCAGTGTCCAGACATCTAGAGGGAAGGAATAGTGCACTTGCCACTTAGGTGCCAACTTCCTGGGTACTCTGGGGATCAAGCACCCATAGAAAAAAAGGGGGGTGCTCAGCACCAGCTGGCCACAATGCTTCTGGGCCCCAGGGCACAGGTTCCGATCAGCTGTTCAGCAGGCCCTGGGATGGCCAGTGGAGCAGTGAGGGGCTGGTGGGATGTGCTCGGGGAAGGCAGAGAGTCATGAGCGGTGTGCTCACAGGGCGGGGGGAGGAAGTCTCGGGGGAGATGGAAGAGTAGGGGCCTGAAGAGGCACAGTGAAGGCAAGGTCTTTGGGGAAGAGATGGAGCAGGGGCGAGGCCTTGGGCAAAGCATCAGTGGAGCTCCCACAGGGGAAAAAAAAGGCTAAAAGTGGAAATATAGATGCCCAAGGAGCTTTTTCTGCAAAAAACTTAGGTGCCAAGTTAATTTAGGCAGCCATGGAGTCTGGTAGCAGCTGAGCAGGGATTTTGTGAATCCCAGTGACTGGGATTAGGCCCCTAAATTGGCAATTGGATGTCAAAGTCCCTTTGTGCATCTATTCCATAGGCATCTAACAACCAATGGTTACAATGGGTGATAGGTGCCGAGATGCTTTTGAGAATCTCACTAGGTGTCTGAATAAATCTGACTCAAGAAGACTACTCAAATGAATAAGGGCTAGATTTTAAATATATTCAAGTGCCTAACTCTCAATGGAATTTAATATCACTTTAAAATCAGTCCCTATGTGCTTCTGTATAAGAGTAGGAGTTCCATTTTAGGGCTTGACATATTTCGTAGGAGTGGTGAGAAAGAAAGAAAGAAACAAAGAAAGAAAGAAAGAAAGTTTCAGCTTTTCCACACATCAGTGAAGAGAGGCTGTCATTCACACACTGAAAACAGACAGAATTTGTCTCTTTATAATTTGATTTTTATTTTTAAAAATTGGTACATTCTGAGACTCATTCACCATATTTACAGGAGACTGATATTCAGTGATTAACATCCTGGGATTTCCATGGTAAATGATCAGCGTGAGTCTGATACAACGACCTATAGTCCACCTAAATCTCATCTGAGATCAAGGAGATTTTATCCTATAAAAAGCCTGCAGAATTTGGCCAGTGTTGTGTCCATTTAACTTCCAGAAGAAACACGAAAAGGGTTTTGATGTGATTCTTTTACTAAGTTAATAAAACTTTAAATGTGGAGAGAATAGTCTTGACCTTTCCTTCATTTATGCAAGTTTTACAACAGTGCCACTACATTGATATCAGTGGAGTTACTATGGTTTTACAATGAGCAGATGAAAGGAAAATCCATCCCCTTCGTATCAGCAGATTTCCTCTAGACTTACACTTGAGTGAGTGAGAAGAGAATGAGCACCACTGACTGCAACGGAGTTACTAACAATTTACACCAGGGTATGTGATAGTGGAACCAAGCCACAGGTATAAATGCAGCTACTAGTGATTTACACCAGGATAAGTGGATATTTCTAATGTACATCAATAAGAATGAGATTTAAATCAAAACCACTGACTTTATTGTGGTATGTTGCAGACACAACACAGGAGTATTGCACATAGACGAACCAGTCTAACATAGACTCTATCTGTTTCCATTACCTGATACAGATGTCATATTTTTCACCATTCTCCAATAGCTACCTCACCATTATATCAGAGATACTTCAAGGGCCAGATTCTGAGCAGGCTTAAATCCATGGAGCTCCACTGAAGTCAGACTGGCTAAACCAAATTTATATTACCTGATGATTTGGACTGAGGTAATTCCTATTATCAATATATGGAAATATATTGATAAATATGGAAATATTTTATTGTCACAAATATGTTGTATAGTCTATGCTCTCGAATGTTATAAGAGCAGAAGAATTGCCATGCATCATCATCCTATCTCCAGTACTGCCCCAAGTCAGCTGTTTCCAAGACAACTGTATTATAATCTGAATCATGGAGAAAAAAATCTTCCTAAACCAGAGAGTAACAGTTGGTTCATACCCCAAAGCAGGAGGTCCCTATCAAAAATGAAGCCATTTTAGAATTCTGTAAATTTATTTGGTTGCCACTGGATAATAGGTAATGAGTTCCACAGCTTAGATGGCTAGATACATATCTTGAGCTAGTCCCCTGCTCTCCTGTGTCATCCCCCCAACCATTCATACACTGGTCCCAAATATTCATTGGTTTATAGCTGGAGAAAAATGACAAAGAAAAACAATGACATATTTTTGTCAGAAATATGTATTTCTTTCTCCCTCCCCCACCCATTTCAGAAGTTCACAAAAGCCCTGCACAGGCAGATTTAGTCTCTATGTTCATAACCAAGGTTCAACTTTTCAAAGATTTTGTCGCCATAGTTCTGCCCCAAGCTTCTTTCACTTCTTTTTTCCTTACACTGTAGATGAGGGAATTCATCATGGGGATGACAAGGTGTAAAACACAGACACTGCTTTCCTTGGGTACAGAGAAGTTAACTAGGTAGGCTGTGCATACATGAAAGCTGTGGACCTATAAAATAAACTCACCGCTATTATATGGGAGGTACAAGTGGAGAAAGCTTTGTGTTTGCCCTCAACAGAGTGAATCCTGAGGATAGTGGAGATGATATAAGCATAGGAGATGTCATAGGTTTCACCCCCACTCTGAACTTTAGGGCACAGATGTGGGGATCTGCATGAGAACCCCTACGCTTAATTACCAGTTTAGATCAGTATGCTGCCACCACCCAAATCATCTAAAACAACCGTTTATGAGTCATTTGGGAACTCTGTCTTCCCCCCAAAAAATATCTTCCTCTCAAGTACTATAACCCCTCCCTAGGGAGCCTTGAGAGACTCCTCCAGCAATTTCCTGGTGAACTCCGATCCAAACCCCTTGGATCTTAAAACAAGGACAAAACAATCAGATTCTTAAAAAGAAGACTTTTAATTAAGGAAAAGGGGTAAAAGAAATACCTCTGAGAGATTATAGACTCATAGACTCATAGACTCATAGGTCAGAAGGGACCAATCTGATCATCTAGTCTGACCTCCTGCACAAGGCAGGCCACAGAACCCCACCCATCCAATTTTATAACAACCCCTATCCCAGGACCGAGTTATTGAAATCCTCAAAATTGGTTTGAAGACCTCAAGCTGCAGAGAAACCACCAGCAAGCGACCCATGCCCCACGCTGCAGGGGAAGGCGAAAAACCTCCAGGGCCCCTGCCAATCCGCCCTGGAGGAAAATTCCTTCCCGACCCCAAATATGGCGATCAGCTAAACCCTGAGCATGTGGGCAAGACTCACCAGCCAGCACCCAAGAAGGAATTCTCTGCAGTAACTCAATTCCCATCCCATCCAACATCTCCCCGCAGACCATTGAGCAGACCTATCTGGTGGTATTCCAAGATCAATTGCCCAAATTAACGATCCTATCATAACATCCCCTCCATATACTTATCAAGCTTTGTCTTAAAGCCAGGAAAATCTTTTGCCCCTACTACTTCCCTCGGAAGGCTGTTCCAGAACTTCACTCCCCTAATGGTTAGAAACCTTCATCTAATTTCAAGTCTAAACTTCCTAATATCCAGTTTATACCCATTCGTCCTCGTGCCTACATTAGTACTAAACTTAAATAATTCCTCTCCCTCCCTAACGTTAACCCCCCTGATATATTTATATAGAGCAAGCATATCCCCCCGCAGCCTTCTTTTGGCCAGGCTAAACAAGTCAAGCTCTTTGAGTCTCCTTTCATAAGGCAGTTTTTCCATTCCTCGGATCATCCTTGTAGCCCGTCTCTGAACCTGTTCCAGTTTGAATTCATCCTTCTTGAACATGGGACACCAGAACTGCACACAGTATTCCAGATGGGGTCTCACCAACGCCTTATACAACGGTACTAACACCTCCTTATCCTTGCAGGAAATACCCCGCCTGATGCAAGCTACTCTTACAGACAACAGATTCAAAACACAGAGGATGTTCCCCTGGGCAGAAACCTTAGTTACAAAAAAGAAAACCCAATTTGATGATCTCTCTAATGCAAAAAGACAAATCACAAAAGAAAATAAACATAAGCTAATTTATTCCTTCTCTAATACTCACTACCCTGATAGGAGGGTAATTCCTGGATCTTTTCTCTCCGGCACACAACTTAATGAACTGAACAAAGGACTCTTCCTTCCTTCCTGGGTGAAACATTTTGTTGCACATTGGTTCCTTTGGTCAGGTGTCAGCTAGGCTATGTGAACATCTTAACCCTTTACAGGCAAAAAGGCATTAACCCTTAACTGTCTGTTCATGACAAGAGATAAGCACAAACAGGGAGGTGCTCCCTATGATAAGGCTGCATAAGGTAAACATCATCAGGTTATTGATGTATGTATCACTGGTGGTGACACTAACCAGGGGAGGGCCATCACGGAGGAAACGATCAATCTCGTTTGACCCACAATAGTGCAGTGTAAAGATGAAAACAGTCTGCACCATGGAGTTCACACAGCCACCAAAATACGACCCCACCACCAGCTGACAACAAACCCACTTGGACATGGCGATGGGGTACAAGAGCGGGTTGCAGATGGTGATGTACCGATCGTACACCATGGCTGCCAGCAGGAACCCTTCAGCAGTGAGGAAGACAGAAAAGAAGAATTGGGTGGCACATCCATTGTAGGAAATGGCTTTGCTCCCTGCTAGGAAGCTTGCCATGGCTTTGGGGGCAATGATGGAGGTGAAGCAGAGGTCTAAGACTGACAGGTTAATTAGGAAGAAGTACATGGGGGTGTGCAGGTAAGAGTTAGCTCTAATGAGGAGGATCATGCTGGTGTTTCCAAGCATAGTGGTCATGTAAATCACCAGAAACATCAAAAAGGGAACTACGTGAGGTGCCAGGCCACTTCCAAACCCCAGCAGGATGCATTCTGTCAATGCTGTGCAGTTGTCCTCTCTTGTTGTCTCCATCACTTGATGTTTCCTTTCGGAAAGGGAGCAAAATGAAGGTTAAAGAAGAACCAAATGGACAAGGTGAATTTCAGGTCTTACCAAAAACAAACAAATAAACAAACAACAACAAAACAAAATCAGAGCTCTTGTGGAAAAGACACTGGCCTAAAAGTTGGCAAATCAATGGTCATTTTAGTGCTTTTCTACATACTCCTGCTGTGATCTGCAGCAAATCTCTTGAGTGAGGATTTTCGAAGCAGTCAAAGGGGGTCTCATTGAATTTCGAAAGGTTTTGATCATTTAACCCTTATGCTCTTGGGAAAACTTCCAGCTATAATATTTCTGTCTCTCCTGCATGACAATTAAGTTGTCATTGTTTCCTTATCCCAGAGGGAGTTGAGAAGATAAATCCATGAATGTTTTGGAAGTGTTCAAATCCCTTGGGGAGGGATAGAAAAGTACCTTTGGAGAGATTTTCAGAATTAGTCAGCTGACTTCTTAATTCACTGCAGTTCTGTGGAAATCCCAGCCTTGAGAGATGAACTTGATGGCAAAACAGCCTTTGGCTTCACTGTAAGCAAACTGATTTCTCGTAATCCATGTTCAACCCATTTATAATAAAATTGAAGCTGTTTTATGTATTTATTTTGGGAGGTGATTTTTTGAGATCCTAGTCAATTTTTGTATGGCTGTAATAAAAGGAAGGAATAACAATCTCTCTTTCCATGAGTAATCCCACTGATTTATAAAAAGGGTGGAAGAATTAGTGCCTTAAATATAAATTATATCAGTCTATGGATGTATATATATGAATTATTTCTTCATAATTTCTTTTCCTGGAAGATTGCAAGGGTTACTTTTGAGAGCTTTTACCTTTATATAGAATATTATCTGTCATAATGCAAGTCAAATTGAAGAGACTTTTGGCTGAATAAGAATGGAGTAAAGTCTTAATAAGAAATTTAGGATTAGGTATTTTCTTTGAGCTAAAAGCTGTTTTGACAGTAGCTAGATATGCACATTTAGTAACAGATTCTGTCACCCTTACTCACATCATGAAGTACGTTATTCCCAGTCCCACTGATAACAGTAGATTTTTTTGTTTCGATTGTATTATGCTTAAAATTGTAAGGGCATTTCCAGATTGTCACCACAGATATGAATCTCTTCCATCATATGAAAGGTAGATGGGGTTTGGTCACTGGAAGCCCTGACAACACCTAATGATATTCAGGTAATTCTGTGATGATGCAGAAATTTCTGCAGTTCTCTGGTTCTGTTTAAAAGTTAATTCTGCATCAAACTATATTATCAGAGTTGTGACTTCCACTGGTGCCCAAATCCCATTGAAGTGACTGAGCTACCAATTCTCAGACTCTGCCGAGTCCTGGAGGTATTATAAGAGACAAAACTTTTCGATTTTCTCCTTGAATTCTATCTTTCCTCCATTTCAGCTCCAAGCTCCCCAGTCCAACCTCTCTCCTCAAAGACCTCAGAGCTATTAATGAATTTGCTGTTGTGAACACAGTAAATACGAGGTTGTATTAAATGGCTAGCTCTGAATAGGGAAGTTAATTATCTCTGTATAATGACACTGGAGAAAATGGTGCAGAGAAGAGATAAAAGATTGATTTCACATTTCACTGTGAAATAAGGGAGATTTTGTTCATTTAGTGTACATTTATTTAGTTTTTTCAAGAGCGGGTTAAGAGATGGTTTAATCATGTCTGTAAAAGCCTGGTAGCAGAGGTCATTAGTCTTTTTGGTGACAACATCACATTGAAAGTTTGTGATCCCACAGTTACCCTCAACTCATGTCAAAAAGCTGGAGACATGGAAGAGCAGAGCCACAAAAATCATGTCAGAGCTGGAAAAAATGCCTGAGTGTGCCAGATGTAGAGAACAGAATCTGTTTTTTTTTAATCAAAAAGAAGATCATGTTGGGGTGGGGAGAGGGGAAGGTGAGTGACTTGATCACAGACTATAAACACAGAGAATATTCACCAGCTGGGGAAATACCTCAGTGGTTTGAGCATTGGCCTGCTAAACCCAGGGTTGTGAGTTCAATCTTTGAGGGGATCCAGACTAACACGGCTACCCCTCTGATACTTGACACCATGCAAGGCACTGCATTTAGCCGTATGGAGTGGAAATCCATCAACCTCATGAAGAAACTTGCACAAATACAGACAGATATCATCTTCCTTTCCAAATGCAAATGGATGGACATCATACCAAATGGACTAAAAGTAAGAAATCCACTGCTATCTACATACTACACAGACCACAGTGAGAGATTATGCCATACTCGATCAAAAGAACTGAGGAACCACCTGATCAGCATCCTATACAGCAAACAGGAAAACATCAAAAAAGAGCTCTCCAACCTGGAAACTCTCATTAATAACCAGACTTCTATACAAACGGACTTCACTAGAATAAGACAGGAGATCTACATTACTCACTTCACCTCTCTACAAAGGAAAAAGGACTGTAAGCTGTCTAAACTCCTACCTGCCACATGGGGCCACAACCGTGGTACCCCTAACCCACCCAGCAATATCGTCAATCTATCCAACTACACACTCAGCCCAGAAGAAAAGTCTGTCCTATCTCGGGGACTCTCTTTCTGCGCTGCCACCCCCACCAACATGATACAGTTCTGTGGTGATCTGGAAGCCTACTTTCGCCATCTCCGACTCAAAGAATACTTCCAGGACAACACTGAACAGTGCACTGATACACAGGTGCCCTCCCACCAACAGCACAAGAAGAAGAACTCCACATGGACTCCTCCTGAGGGTCGAAATGACAGTCTGGACCTATACATTGAATGCTTCCGCCGGCGTGCACAGGCAGAAATCGTGGAACAGCAACATCGCTTGCCTCACAAATTAAGTCGTGCAGAACGCAATGCCGTCCAAAGCCTCAGAAACCACCCTGACATTATCATCAAAGAGGCTGATAAAGGAGGTGCCGTTGTTATCATGAACAGGTCTGACTACCAAAAGGAGGCCGCCAGACAACTCTCCAATACCAAATTCTACAGGCCACTTCCCTCAGATCCCACTGAGGAATACACTAAGAAACTACAGCATCTACTCAGGACACTACCTACACTAACACCAGAAGAAATCAACATACCCCTAGAGCCCCGACCAGGGTTATTTTGTCTACTACCCAAGATCCACAAACCTGGAAATCCTGGACGTCCCATCATCTCGGGCACTGGCACTCTCACTGAAGGACTGTCTGGATATACGGACTCTCTACTCAGACCCTATGCCACCAGCACTCCCAGCTATCTCCGTGACACCACTGATTTCCTGAGGAAACTACAATGCATTGGTCACCTCCCAGAAAACACCATCCTAGCCACCATGGATTTAGAGGCTCTCTACACAAACATCCCACACACAGATGGAATACAAGCTGTCAGGAACACTATCCCTGATGATGCCACAGCACAACTGGCTGCTGAGCTCTGTGCCTTTATACTTACACACGACTATTTCAAATTTGATGACAATATATATCTCCAGATCAGTGGCACTGCTATGTGCACCCGCATGGCCCCATAATATGCCAATATCTTTATGGCCGACCTGGAACAATGCTTCCTCAGCTCTCGTCCACTCACGCCCCTTCTCTACCTATGCTACATTGATGACATCTTCATCATCTGGACCCATGGGAAGGAGACTCTGGAAAAATTTCACCACGATTTCAACAGCTTCCACCCCACCATCAGCCTCAGCCTGGACCAATCTACACGGGAGGTCCACTTTCTTGACACCACGGTGCAAATAAGTGATGGTCACATTAACACCACCCTATATCGAAAACCTACCGACCGCTATGCCTATCTTCATGCCTCCAGCTTCCATCCCGGACACATCATATGATCCATTGTCTACAGCCAAGCACTGTGGTACAACCGCATCTGCTCTAACCCCTCAGACAGAGACCAACACCTACAAAATCTCCACCAAGCATTCTCAAAACTACAATACCCGCATGAGGAAATAAGGAAACAGATCAACAGAGCCAGACATGTACCCAGAAGCCTCCTACTGCAAGACAAACCCAAGAAAGAAACCAACAGGACTCCACTGGCCATCACATACAGCCCCCAGCTAAAACCCCTCCAACGCATCATCAGGGATCTACAACCCATCCTGGACAATGATCCCACACTTTCACAGGCCTTGGGTGGCAGGCCAGTCCTTGCCCACAGACAACCTGCCAACCTGAAACATATTCTCACCAGTAACTGCACACCGCACCATAATAACTCTAGCTCAGGAACCAATCCATGCAACAAACCTCGATGCCAACTCTGCCCACATATCTACGCCAGCGACACCATCACAGGACCTAACCAGATCAGCCACACCATCACTGGTTCATTCACCTGCACATCCACCAATGTAATATATGCCAACATATGCCAGCAATGCCCCTCTGCTATGTACATCAGCCAAACTGGACAGTCTCTACGGAAAAGGATAAATGGACACAAATCAGACATTAGGAATGGCAATATACAAAAATCTGTAGGAGAGCACTTCAACCTCCCTGGCCACACTATTGCAGACCTTAAGGTGGCCATCCTGCAGCAAAAACACTTCAGGACCAGACTTCAAAGAGAAACTGCTGAGCTTCAGTTCATCTGCAAATTTGACACCATCAGCTCAGGATTGAACAAAGTCTGTGAATGGCTTGCCAACTACAGAACCAATTTCTCCTCTCTTGGTTTTCACACCTCAACTGCTAGAACAGGGCCTCATCCTCCCTGATTGAACTGACCTCGTTATCTCTAGCTTATATATATCTGCCCCTGGAAATTTCCACCACATGCATCTGAAGAAGTGGGTATTCACCCACGAAAGCTCATGCTCCAAAACGTCTGTTAGTCTATAAGGTGCCACAGGATTCTTTGCTGCTTTTACAGATCCATACTAACACGGCTACCCCTCTGATTTTTGAGGGGGGCATTTAGGAATCTGTGGCAAAGATCTGTTGGCAGATTAGCCCTGCTTTGAGCACAGGGTAGACTGGCTGACCTCATGAGGTCCCACCCAACCCTGACATGCTAACAAACTTATACAAAACATACCACCCTACTTGCAATCCTGGTCTGAGAATGGTAAACTGCCTTTCCCTAGCATGTTGCCTCATGGGAGGAGTTGTTCCTGTCTCCATCAGTGGAGGACTACATCTCCCACAATGCAATGTGGATTTAGTAGTGTGTTGGAAGGGCATCAGGGGAGTCATATGAATGTGGTTGCATCATGGGAACTGTAATCAGCCAGGATTCCTGGACCAGAGGGAAGAATGGGAGAATGACCCATCTCCTGTCCCTCTCAGTGTACCTGCTCAGGAAACAGACCCCACACTAAGAGAAGTGTGATTCTGCTGCTGTCAGACTGGGGCCAGGGTTACAGCACTCTACGTATCAATGTGATTTATCAGTGGCCCCATTGGTTTTCACATCATTGGTTCTTCCCTTGGGCAACCAGTGGTAAGGAGAGCTGGATAGGAAATGATCTTCCTGTGCGAAAAAACTTTTTTGAGATGTTAAAAGATTTTCAAATAGCACTTGCCACTGAGACCTTCCAAAGTTTCACTGAGGAAAAGTCAGAGACAGAAAGGAGATATCTCAGTGGTTGGGACAATTAGATTCCAGAGAGCTGAGTTCAAATTCCTGTTAAGCCTGGTTTGGAGCAGAGAATTTACACTTTCCTGGGTTTCAAATGCTTGAGCTGCAAGGTTGCTATCCATTGGCAAGGACTTACTATCCATTGACAGAGACCTCAGGCAGTTCCCGCTTTCTTCCACGACCCTAAATACGGGTGTCTATCTGTGAGACTCACTTCTCATCATCGGCTCCCTAAAACAACTGCCACTTCCTTCAACAACAGCACTTTTATCCACCCTAGAAGCCCTTTGCCACAGGTTCCTGGGCTTTTGCGGTTCTCTTGTGTTTACACACTGGAATCCCTCCCTTGGCTGATGGTCAGAGATGGGGACATCAAAGTGAATTATTCTAGTATTGTCCCTTAACAGTTGTTAGATGAGCAGTTATGTGAAGGCATTATTCTTTTTCCTCCCTCTGTTGGTTTAGTCCTACACAAACTCAGTAAATATCCCAGCATTTAATCTCTTTTGTTCATATGACAAACCCCTTTACATCAATCAGACAAACACAGAGAGCATGTGATATTCCTGAATGATCACATATCAACACATATCACAGGAACAAAAGGGGAGTATCATATGGGCAAGTATTATTTATTGGATATGGTGAAAGAGGAGGAGCAAATGGAGGTATCCTCAATTCATTTTAACATCAGTAGGGGAGATATTCTACCACCCATACCCACTCCATGTGTGATCACATTTTCTTTATCACCTTGAAGGTCAGGATAAGGTTCTACTCAGTCTAAAAGAGAGACCATAAAAATTTCATTCACCTCCTTATGAAAGCAGTCAGTTTGCCTCCAGGTTTTTTCAATGCCTCTTTGACCTCCTTGTTTCTCAGGCTGTAGATGAGAGGATTGACCAAGGGGGTCAGGACAGTGTAGAAGACAGAGAACACTTTGTGCAGGTCTCCTGCAGTGCCAACAGTTGGTATCATGTAAATGATGATGAGTGATCCATAGAAAGTAGCAACTACGATGAGGTGGGAGGAGGGAGGAGCAGGTAGAAAAGGCCTTTTGCCTCCCCGTGGTGGAGGGGATTCTCAGGATGGTGGTGATGATACAAACATAGGATATCAGGGTTAACAGGAATGTAGGAAGTATAATTGCAAAACACAGTAATAGATCTAGCAGTTCAATCAGGCTGGTGTCGCTGCAGGAGAGTTTGAGCATCGGGGCAAAATCACAAAAGAAATGGTCAATATTATTGGGGCCACAGAATGTTAATCTGGCCATCAAAAGAGTTATCAAGGTACTTGTAAAGAAGGCCTTTGTCCAAGAGCCAGACACCAGCTGTATGTGAACCCAGCTTCTCATAAGTGCTGCATAATGCAAGGGATTGCATATTGCTAAGTAGCGGTCATAAGACATGACTAATAGGAGGAAACATTTGGCAGTCACCATGAATACAAAGAAGTACAGTTGTGTGATGCAGCCACTATATGAAATGGTTCTGTCCCCAGTCAGGAGACCGGCCAGCATTCTGGGCAGGATGGTGGAGGCATAGCAGGTCTCCAAGCAGAACAAGTTCCCCAGGAAGAAGTACATAGGTGTGTGAAGGTGCCGATCAGTCACAACTAGCGCAAGAGTGAGGATGTTCCTGGCCATGGTCACAATATAGATCACTAGGAACAGCAGGAAGAGAGGATAACCTAGGCATGGCCCAACATCTAAACAAGTACTCTGCTTCAGTTTTTAATAAGACTAGTGAGGAACCTTGCGATGATGGAGGGATGATAAATGGGAATGTGGATATGGAAGTGGATATTACTGCAACTGAGGTAGAGGCCGTACTTGAACAGCTCGATGGGACGAAGTCGGAGGGCCCGGACAATCTCCATCCGAGGATATTAAAGGAACTGGCGCGTGAAATTGCGAGCCCGTTAGCGAGAATTTTTAAGCAATCGATAAACTCGGGGGTTGTGCCATATGACTGGAGGATTGCTAATGTAGTTCCTATTTTTAAGAAAGGGAATAAAAGTGATCCGGGTAATTATAGGCCTGTTAGCTTGACGTCTGTAGTATGCAAGGTCTTGGAAAAAATTTTAGGGAGAAAGTAGTTAAGGACATAGAGGTCAATGGTAATTGGGACGAATTGCAACACGGATTTAGTAAAGGTAGATCGTGTCAAACCAATCTGATCTCCTTCTTTGAGAAGGTGACGGATTACTTAGATAAAGGAAATGCGGTAGATATAATTTACCTCGATTTCAGTAAGGCATTCAACACGGTTCCGCACGGGGAACTGTTAGTCAAATTGGAAAAGATGGGAATGAATATGAAAGTTGTAAGTTGGATAAGGAACTGGTTAAAGGGGAGACTCCAGAGGGTCGTATTGAAAGGTGAATTGTCAGGCTGGAAGGAGGTTACTAGTGGAGTCCCTCAAGGATCGGTTTTGGGACCGATCTTATTTAACCTTTTATTACTGACCTTGGCACAAAGAGCGGGAATGTGCTAATAAAGTTTGCGGATGACACGAAGCTGGGGGGTATTGCTAACACGGAGAAGGACAGGGATACTATTCAGGAAGATCTGAACCACCTTGTAAACTGGAGTAATAGAAATAGGATGAAATACAATAGTGAAAAGTGCAAGGTTATGCATTTAGGAATTAATAATAAGAATTTTAGATATATGTTGGGGGCGCATCAGTTGGAAGCGACGGAGGAGGAGAAGGACCTTGGGGTACTGGTTGATAGCAGGATGACTATGAGTCGCCAATGTGATACGGCTGTTAAAAAAGCAAATGCGATTTTGGGATGCATCAGGCGGGGTATTTCCTGCAAGGATAAGGAAGTGTTAGTACCGTTATACAAGGCGTTGGTGAGACCCCATCTGGAATACTGTGTGCAGTTCTGGTGTCCCATGTTCAAGAAGGATGAATTCAAACTGGAACAGGTTCAGAGACGGGCTACAAGGATGATCCGAGGAATGGAAAAACTGCCTTATGAAAGGAGACTCAAAGAGCTTGGCTTGTTTAGCCTGGCCAAAAGAAGGCTGCGGGGAGATATGCTTGCTCTATATAAATATATCAGGGGGGTTAACGTTAGGGAGGGAGAGGAATTATTTATGTTTAGTACTAATGTAGGCACGAGGACGAATGGGTATAAACTGGATATTAGGAAGTTTAGACTTGAAATTAGATGAAGGTTTCTAACCATTAGGGGAGTGAAGTTCTGGAACAGCCTTCCGAGGGAAGTAGTGGGGGCAAAAGACTTTCCTGGCTTTAAGACAAAGCTTGATAAGTATATGGAGGGGATGTTATGATAGGATTGTTAATTTGGGCAATTGATCTTGGATTACCACCAGATAGGTCTGCTTAATGGTCTGCGGGGAGATGTTGGATGGGATGGGAACTGAGTTACTGCAGAGAATTCCTTCTTGGGTGCTGGCTGGTGAGTCTTGCCCACATGCTCAGGGTTTAGCTGATCGCCATATTTGGGGTCGGGAAGGAATTTTCCTCCAGGGCGGATTGGCAGGGGCCCTGGAGGTTTTTCGCCTTCCCCTGCAGCGTGGGGCACGGGTCGCTTGCTGGTGGTTTCTCTGCAGCTTGAGGTCTTCAAACCAATTTTGAGGATTTCAATAACTCTGTCCTGGGTTAGGGGTTGTTATAAAATTGGATGGGTGGGGTTCTGTGGCCTGCCTTGTGCAGGAGGTCAGACTAGATGATCAGATTGGTCCCTTCGGACCTATGAGTCTATGAGTCTATGAGGAAACTGCAATTCTGGGAGATTCCCAAATCCCAATAGGATGAATTCTGTGATGAATGTTCGATTGCTCCACTCTATATTTTCCATGAGTTTTCCCTAGAGGAAAAGAAGGAAAAGAGAAATAATAATAATAATAATAATAATAATAATAATAATAATAATAAATAACTTAAAAAAAACCTCTGGTAATCATTCAACTGTTCTCTGATCCAGAGATGATATTTTTCTTATGTAGGCCAAGGAAAGTACACCTTCATGTTTCACATTTTCTTTTCTCATCTTCCATTCAGCTGTGTTAGAGTTCGAAGCCTGTTCATTCATTTGGAGGATGTTGCTGAAGGTGAATGATGATGGACTGAGAGCAAAGCCGTGCATGCTGTCACATCTAAGAATAGTGATTAGCCAAGAAAAAGAATGGAAATGTCTATTGAATGTTTTACTCCAGAAAATAAAACAAAGTAGATGTCACTGAATGTTGCAGGGCATTTAATTTCTATGCAATTGTTATTTGCAGGGGAGTCCCATATTTAAAAATATTCTGAACATAGAAGCAGATGCCTTTTGAAATTAAGACCATGGTATCTTACTTTTTTTCCCCTGGAACCCTTTTGGAAAGAACGCTTACTGAGATTATAAAGTGAACTTTCAGAGGAGGCTCCTGTATATCTGTAATTTATACACATACCACTGTTACATTTTCTGCTTTGCCATTTAGGAGACCAATGATTATATCACTGATTTGAGCTGCACAAATTTTGAAATGCTGCACTAATGATTTGATGATGCTGTTTGCTAGGCAGAGACAGATATCTGTATGTGGAAACAGATTGGTCATATTAGTCAATATTTGTTCTTTTGTTTGACATAAGAAATGAAAAAAAGTAAACCATATCTTGAAACCATATATTTCAGTGAAATCCAAGAGCAAAAGAATATCGTAAAGGAAGTACATATATTTTTAACCTATGTCTCCCTCCTGTGTGCATGTCAGAGATACGGTGTATGTTATATATGAATCCCAGGTTGAAGCAATCCAGTAATAGGTAAGAGCTGCTACCTAGGCTTGTCAGAAATCATTTCTAAATCATTTCAATGGCTATTATCAATGTTCATTTTTAAGCAGTTTTTACTATTTTTATTTATTTAAATTTTCCCTGTTTTGAAAGATGGTAGGACAGACAATTATGGAATGACATTAGATATCGAGATACAAAAAGTTACAGCTTTATACCTATTAAATCTAAATTGTCAACAACATATGTCAAAATATACAAAGCAAGTAAGCTAAAATCTGGTTTTGCTCTGTTTCATTAAGTGGTCCATGTGTAACGAGTCTAATTTAAGAGGCTAAGTCACTGGATTTGGACTCTAAGTTCTCAGGCACCATTTTTCTTACTTTACCTAGCTGTAAGTTTTTATTATTAACAGTGGAAATAGTTTTTCCTTGGTATTCGGTGTTTACAGTGAAGTCAACATTTGTTGACATGCATGGGTAGAAATCGAATCCTTCCAAGCCTCCTGATCAGTTTTATATTGGAGAAGGCAGAGAGGCAGAAGTATGATTGTGTGTCATTTATTTCATTATGGCCCTGTAACAATAGATACTTTACAAATATTTATAATTACTAGACTGCCCCAGCCTTGAATTGCATACAAAATAAATCTTCGAGGAAGCTTTGAAATCTCAACCTATGGGCCAGATATCCAGCGGTATTTATTTACCTAAGATGCAGATTAGTTTAAGCAGGCTAGGCACCTAAACACACATAGAAGTCAAAGGGAGTTAACTGTCTAATCTTCTCTTGTGCTTTTGAAAATCCCTCAAGATGCCTTTCTGCATCTTCAGGTGACTACATACCCCCGAGAGAAACACTTTTACTTTGTGATTTTTGGACAAAAGGTTGGCATTTTCCACTGAAAACTTTGATCCGGATGAAAAAGTTTTCATTTTCATAGAATTTTACATGGGGGTAAGGAAGGACATTTTCTGACCAATTTTAGATTTTATTCCATATTTCTTGTTCTGAGTTTCTTCATATGATTTGCAAACTCAGCTAAGACATAGTAAATGACAGAGAAGATTAACACTCTTTAGGTTAATAGGAAGCATAAATTTTAACTGTAAAGGTGCAGTCCCGCTAGACTGATGCTGTGACGTCTTCTCTTAGCCTTGTTATTTTCTAACTGCCTGAAGTTTCTCTCAGAACTTCTCACATACTTTCTTTCTCTTAGTAAAGTGAACAAAGACAATTAGTAGGATACATTGATTCATTTTAGTAGCATTTGTAAAGGGAGTAATGCATCCTTTTATATTTATATCCTTCATGTCATCTTCCTGTGAGGCAGCTACCGCAGGATATTTTAGTTAAAGTGATAGGGGACTTAATTAAGAGAACATTTAATTTGTTGGCAAGTTTAACTCTCAAGGCAATCAAACTTCTAACCTTAGCTGAATTATCAAGGGCTTACATACTAGGCCAGTGGTTCTCAAACTTCTGCACTGGTGATCTCTTTCACATAGGAAGCCTCTTAGTGTGACACCCCCATTTATAAATTAAGAACACTTTTTAATATATTTAGTGTAATTATAAATGCTGGAGGCAAAGCAGGCTTTGGGGTGGAGGCTGACAACTCACAACACCCCCTCCCCCCATGTAAGATCCTGACAACTCCCTGTGGGGGTCCTGACCCAAAGTTTGAGAACGCCCTGTGCTAGTTTGAGGGATGCTATAGAAAATCTATCCCTTTATCTATCTATCTACACAAATGTATAATAATCTACTGGAGTTACCAGTTAATGGAGTTATCCTTTATCCTTTTTTTAGAGGCTCAAATGTTAGGGAAGTCAATGAAACACTGCTGACATATATCACTGGAGGATCTGGTCAAGTGTGTAAGATCCAAACTCTCCTCCCAAATGAAACCTTTTCATTTGATATAGGTTATTCTAGGGTTCCTCCTTCAAGACTGCTCATCCCACTCCTTAGATCATCTCTCTGTCACACAGCTATTCCCCAATCCCGTATATACATGTGGGCCGAAGAATCACCTATGTCAATAATTCAGGAGAATGGTATAAGTCTAGTGTCCGACTCTTTTGAGCATTTCTAATACTCCTTAGGCTTTGCTTCCTCATTCATTTCCAGCCCATACTCTAAATCCGCTGTCACCCACTCATTCCCACATCCCTTAATATCATGGCAAAACTGTGAATCACCTGTCTGAGTGAGGCATCAGAATGGTATAGCCCTGCTGGCTAGCTCCTCCATTCATGAGTAACTCCATTCATGAATCATCATATAACTCGTGGGATGACTCCTGGTTTACAATATTATAGCTATAATTAACATATAGCTATTACCGTAATATTGGTAACTGATGGGAGGACATATTTAGTGTAGGTCCATGGGGGTCAGTCCTGGGTCTGGTTCTGTTCAATATTTTAATTAATGACCTGGATAATGGAGTGGAGAGTATGCTTATAAAATGTGCAGATGACAGCAAGCGCTTTGGAAGACAGGGTCAGAATTTAAAATAACCTTGATAAACTGGAGACTTGTTCTGAATTCACCATGAAGAAATTCAGGAATGCTAAGCGGAAAGTACTAACTTTGCAAGGAAAAATCAAAAGCAGAACTATAAGATGAGGAATAACTGGCTAAGTGGTCATACTGCCGAAAAGGATCTGGGGGGTTGAGTGATGCTGATAATTTGTATTTCAACAGTTATAAATCTTTAACTTTTTGAATCTCCGTGTCTAATATCATTAAATAGTTACTCCTCCACACAGTTTCACTCAACTGTTAACATTTAATTAAATAAAAATTGAAAAAAAATGCTTAAAACCCATCATTTTGTGCAGATGTGAAAATGTTACATGTATAAACATCTAAAATAACAAACAAAGAGTTAAAAACTATGGCCCTAGCAGAGATATTGTTTTTATGAGTCATTACAAATATATGTAAACCCCTAACCTTCCTTTTTCCAATGACTGAAAAGGTGTAATTGCCCATTTCATCTGAAATGTTCCCTTGTAACTTGTGTTTACCCCTTATGCTACACAATCTGTCCCACTGTTGTATTTAGCTCCAACACTCTGATTACATGAAGAACTCTGTTTAGCTTGTGGGCTAGTCTCTCTCACCGATAGAAGTTGGTCTGATAAAAGATATTACCTTACCCAATTGGTTTCTTTTAAAAAGTTAACATTGATATTACTGTCAGAAATGATCAAAAAATAAAAATTTAATTTTGCCAAGCCTAGTTACATGCAGCCGATCTTTATTAAAAGAAAGAGCAACAAATATATTACGGGGGACTTCTGTGACAAAAATTACGCAACCAAAAAAAAAGAAATCTGTGCATAATATTTTAAAATTCTGCATACTTTATTTGTCAGAATAACACAGTATATTCATAGCAGATTCAATTATTTTTGGTCATTTATTTCAAAATACCTGTCAGCAAGTATGTCTGTAACAATACAATACAGACAACAAAAAGTATTCAGAAAATGTTTAAAAAAATAGATTCCTTGCTAGGCACATTAATAGAGAATTCTGAGAAATAATTAATTTAAACTACAATACAGAACCGTCCCCTGCAAACACTTGAGGGAGTCAGGGGTAACAGAAGAGTTGAGGGAGAGGGAAGTAAATTGCTGGGAGGGAGCCTGGGTGTGAACTTGGAGGCTTGTTGGGTATGAGTGGGAGAAGTATTGAACAGTTTTTTTCAGAGGGCAGGGATGGATTGTTAGGGAGCTTCCCCCATGCAGACTCTTGCTGACTCCTAGCCTCTTGCATTCAATCGGGCACATTCGCCTTTGTCCCCATGTGTTCCTATACCCTCATGTGTCTTTGCACCCCCTGTTCACATGTCCCTCCATCCAGACTCAGACAGCCACTCCGCACATTCTCATGTGGCCCTGAAACACCTTCCATGTCTCCATGTGTCTCTGTGCTCCCACAAGGCCACTCCCCTGTCCCCTTCCCCATGTTTCATTGTGTCGCACAGAGCCACTTCCCTGTCCCTGTGTCCCTGTCTCCCTCCCCCATCCCAACGTGTCTCTGTATCCTCACATCGCCATGCACCTGCCTCTGTGTCACTGTCCACTTCTCTGTCCTCATGTGTCTCTGTGCTCCCAATCAGCCACCCCATCTCTATACGTCCCTGTCCCCATATGTCTCCGTGCCTGCCCCCAGCCACCCCATCCCTATATGTCTCTGTCCCTCTCCCCCTTTCCCCACGTATCTCTGTGCCCCCTCCTAGCCAACCCCGTCCCTGTATTTCCTGTCGCCCTCCCTGTCCCCATGTGTTTCTGTGCCACACAGTGCCACTCAGTTGTTCCCCTCCCCCATCCCCATGTGTCTCTGTGTCCCCACACAACCACTCCCCTGCACCTCAGTCCCTCTGCCCTTCCCCCGTCCCTATGTGTCTCTGTCCCCCTCCCTGTTCCCAGGTGTCTCTGTGCATCACAGAGCCACTCCCCTGTCCCCATGAGTGTCTATGCTGCCACCCAGACACTCCCATCAGTATGTGTCTCTCTCACCCTCCCCATCTCTATGTGTCCCTGCCCCCTTCTCCTGTACCCATGTGTCTCTCTACCCCCACCCAGTCACCCCGTACCTGTCTCTTTCCCCTTCCCTGTCCCAATGTGTGTCTCTGCCCCACAGAGCCACTCCCCTGTCCCCTTCCACCTGTCCCAATGTATCTGTGCCACCATCCAGCCACCCCATCTCTATGTGTCCCTGTGCCTTCCCTCATCCTCGTGTGTCTCTGTGCCAGCACCCAGTCACCCACATCCCTGTGTGTCCCTGTCTGCCTCCCCTGTCCCTATGTGTCTCTGTGCCACACAGAGCCACACCCCTGTCCCCCTCCCCCATCCTCTTCCCTGTCCCTATGTGTCTCTGTGCCCAAACCCAGCCACCCCCAACCCTATATTTCTCTGTCCTCCTGCACCTGTCCCTACATTTCTGTGTCCCCAGCCAGCCACCCCCATCCCTATGTGTCCCTGTCCCTGTCTCCATGTGTCTCTGTGCCCCACACAGCCACCCCATCCCTATGTGTCCCTGATATCCTCCCTCGACCCCATGTGTCTCTCTGCCTCACAGAGCCACTCCCCTGTCCCAATGTCACTGTCCCCTTCCCTGTCCCCACATGTCTCTGTGCCCCCACCAAGCCACCCTGTCCCTATATATCTCTGTCCCCGTCCCCTTTCCCCATGTGTTTTTGTGCCCTACCCAGCCACCTCTGTGCCTATATATATCCCTGTCCCACTCCCTGTCCCTATGTTTCTCTGTGTCCCTACCCAGCATCCCTACGTGTTCCTGTCCTCCTCTCCCTGTCCCCATGTGTCTCTGTGTCCACATAGCCACTCCCCTGTCCCTGTGTCCCTGTCCCCTTCCCCCGTCCCCATGTGTCCCTGTGTGTCTTCTCTCCCTTGCTGTCCTCATGTGTCTCTGTGCCCCACAGAGCCACTTCGTTGTTCCCCTCCCCCATCCCCATGGGTGTCTGTGCTGCCACCCAGCCACCCCCCTCCCTATGTGTCCCGGCCCCCTTCCACCTGTCCCCACCTGTCCCCACAGAGCCAATCCCCTGTGTCATAGAATCATAGAATATCAGGATTGGGAGGGACCTCAGGAGGTCATATAGTCCAACCCCCTGCTCAAAACAGGACCAACTCCCAACTAAGTCATCCCAGCCAGGGCTTTGTCAAGACTGAACTTAAAAACCTCTAAGGAAGGAGATTCCATTACCTCCCTAGATAACTCATTTCAGTACTTCACCGCCCTCCTAGTGAAAAGGTTTTTCCTAATAGCCAACCTAGACCTCCCCCACTGCAACTTGAGACCATTGTTCCTTGTTCTGCCCTCTGCTACCACTGAAAATAGTCTAGATCCATCCTCTTTGGAACCCCCTTTCAGGTAGTTGAAAGCAGCTATCAAATCCCCTCTCACTCTTCTCTTTTGCAGACTAAACAATCCCCGTTCCCTCAGTCTCTCTTCATAAGCCATGTGCTCCAGCCCCCTAATCATTTTTGTTGCCCTCTGCTGGACTCTTTCCAATATTTCCACATCCTTCCTGTAGTGTGGGGTCCAAAACTGGACACAATAGTCCAGATGAGGCCTCACCAATGTCGAATAGATGGGAATGATCATGTCCCTCGATCTGCTGCCAATGCCCCTACTTATGCAGCCAAAAATGCCCTTAGCCTTCTTGGCAACAAGGGCACACTTTCGACTCATATCCGGCTTCTCGTCCACTGTAAACCCTAGGTCCTTTTCTGCAGAACTGCTTCCTAGCCATTCGGTCCCTAGTCTGTAACAGTGAATGGGATTCTTCCGTCCTAAGTGCAAGACTCTGCACTTGTCCTTGTTGAACCTCATCAGATTTCTTTTGGTCCAATCATCCAATTTGTCTAGGTCCCTCTGTATAATATCCCTACCCTCCTTGTCCCCCCCTTGTTCCCATGTGTCTCTGTGCCTCCATCCAGGCTCCCCCTTCCCTATGTGTCCCTTTCCTTGTCCCCCTCCCCCTGTCCCCATGTGTCTCTGTGCCCCTCACAGGCAAAACCGTTCCTATGTCTCCCTCTCCCACTCCCCCTGTCCCCACATTTTTCTGTGCCCGCACCTAGCTACACTCATCCCTTTATGTTCCGGTCTCACTCCCTGTCCCCATGTGTCTCTGTGTCCCATGTGTCCCTGTCTCCCTTCCCCTGTTCCCATGTTTCTCTGTGCCCACCCCCAGCCAACCCGGACCCTATGTGTTCCTGTCCCCCTTTCCCTGTCCCCATGTGTTTCGGTGCCCCCATCCAGCCACTCCCATCCCTATGTGTCCCTGTCACCATCTCTGTCCCCATGTGTCTCTGTGCCCCCAGCCAGGCAGCCCCGACCCTATGTGTCCCTGTCCCCCTTTCCCTTTCCCCATGTGTTTCAGTGCCCCCATCCAGCCACTCCCATCCCTATGTGTCCCTGTCACCATCTCTGTCCCCATGTGTCTCTGTGCGCCCACCCTGGCAGACCCGACCCTATGTGTCCCTGTCCCCCTCCCCCGTCCCCATGTGTCTTTGTGCACCCATTCAGTGACCCCATCCCTATGTGTCTCTGTCCCCCTCCCCTTGTCCCCATGTGTCTCTGTGCCCCCACAGAGCCACTCCTCTGTCCCCGTGTCCCTGTCTCTATGTGTCTCTGTGCCCCAATGCCACTCCTCTGTCCCCCTACCCCTGTCCCTATATGCTTCTGTTCCCCCACCCAACCTCTCCCATCCCAATACATCCCTGTCCCCCTCCCTGTCCCCATGTGTCTCTGCGCCCCCACCCAGCCATCCCATACCTATGTCTCTGTTCCCCTCCCTGACTCCATGTGTCTCTGTGCTACGCAGAGCCACTCTTCTGTCCCCCTCCCTCTGCCCCATGTGTTTCTGTGCCCCACAGAGCCACTCCCCTGTCCCCCTCTCCCTGCCCCCATGTGTTTATGTGCCCCCACTCAGCCTTCCCCATCCCTGTGTGTCCCTGTCCCTCTCCCCCTGTCCCCACGTGTCTTTGCAGGGCTGACTCCAGGCACCAGCCCAGCAAGCAGCTGCTTGGGGCAGCCAAGGGGAGAGGGTGGCACTTCTGGGTCTTCGGCAGCAATTCCTAGGTGGTTCCCTCGATCCCTGTCATAAACAGATAAGTAAGAGTTAATAGCACAGAAGTACTTCATATCTCTTTTGCCTGTAAAGGGTTAACAAGATCAGTGAGCCTGGCTGTCACCTGACCAGAGGACCAATCAGGGGACAGGATACTTTCAAATCTTGAGGAAGGGAAGTTTTTGTGTGTGCTGTGAGGTTTTGGTTGTTGTTCACTCGGGGGCTCAGAGGGACCAGACGTGCAAGCAGGTTTCTCTCCAATCTCTTTGATACAGTCTCTTATATGTCCAGAATAGTGAGTACTAGGTAGATAAGGTGAGTTAGGCTTATGTTTGTTTTCTTTATTTGCATATGTGTATTTGGCTGGGAGGAGTTCAAATTTCTGTTTTGCTGGAAGGGTTTTAATTTGTACTTGTATACTTAGGCTGGGAGGGTATTCCCAGTGTCTATAGCTGAAAGACCCTGTAACATATTCCATCTTAAATTTACAAAGATAATTTTTACTGTTTTTCTTTCTTTAATTAAAAGCTTTTCTTGTTTAAGAACCTGATTTTTTTTTTATTCTGGTGAGACCCCAGGGGACTGGGTCTGGATCCACCAGGGAATTGGTGGGGAGAAAGGAGGGAAGGGGGAGAGAGAGGCTAATTTTCTCTCTGTGTTAGGATTACTTTCTCAGGAAGAGTCTGGGAGGGGGAATGAGAAGGAAGAGGGTAAGGTGAATTTTCCTCTCTGTTTTAAAATTCAAGGAGTTTGAATCACAGTGATCTTCCAGGGTAACCCAGGGAAGGGAAGCCTGGGAGAGGCAACGGTGAGGGAAAGGGTTTACTTTCCTTGTGTTAAGATCCAGAGGGACTGGGTCTTGGGGGTCCCCAGGCAAGGTTTTGAGGGGGGACCGGCGTGTACCAGGCACTGGAATTCCTGGTTGGTGGCAGCGCTACAGGTTCTAAGCTGGTAATTGAGCTTAGAGGAATTCCTGCTGGTTCCCCATCTTTTGGACGCTAAGGTTCAGAGTGGGGAATTGTACCATGACAGTCCTTCTCGAAGAGAAGGACCGACCACCGAACTGACACCGACGCGGTGCTTTTTTTTTCTTTTTTCCGCAGCTTGGGCTGGCAGAAACGCTGGAGCCGGCCCTGGGTCTCTGTGCCCCCACCCAGCCACCCTCTATCTCTGTGTGTCCCTTTATCCCCTCCCCCACCCCCATGCGGCTCTGCACCTCCCTCCCCCCTGTGGCCCTGCACCTCCACTTCCACTGAGCCCCTGCCCCAGTCCGATCCCCTCAGCCCCCAGTGGTGTCTGTCTCCCCACAGCCCCTTTCTCTTCCCTCGGTGGCAGGGAGCTGCTGCTGTTCTTGTGCCACAGCTCCCTCTCTTGAGCAGAAGGTGGAACTGCAGCAACATTTCGGCAGAAGCTTTTTTCTGCGCAAAATAAAATAAAATAAAATAAAATATGTGGGGCTCATAATTATGCATGCATGCAGTAGTGCAGAATTCCCTCCACATACAATGCAGTAGGTGATCAAAATATTCTTGGATACAAGTCCATCTTCCCACAGTATTCCAGATGAAAGAAAGAGCATATATATAATAATTAAAGACTCCTTGGGCAAGAGAGAGTGAGCATGGACAAGCATTAGGATGACTCCATAGCTTGGTGGTTAAAGCACAAACCTTAGGCTGTGGGAGAGACTGGATCAGGTACCACTGTTCCCATGACTCTTTAGGTAGTTGTCTGAAGTGGAAAGGCTTCAACAACAGAGAATGAGGTGGCAGATACATTTTTTATGTATCTCCCCACTCAGCTGGAGGATGGAGTTGAACGAGTGTGGCCTACATCTCAGGTGTGTGCCCAAACCACTTGGCTATAAGTTATCTCTCCATCACCACAACAACATGGCTGCACAGGTGCCAACTTTCACTTCTCTGCGTGGGTGCTCCACTCCCGCTCTGCCCTGAGGCCCCGCCCCCACTCCACCCCTTTCTCCAAGTCCTCACTTTTGCATCATTCCCCCAGGAAACACATCCTTGCTCTGCCTTTTCACACTCCTGCTGCACCCCCACCCCAAGTGCACCCCACCCTTGCTCCACCTTTTCCTGCCCAGGCTCTGCTCCCTCCCCCCAGTGCCTCCCACCCACCATTGAACAGCTCATCAGCAGGTGGCTGGTGGGTGCTGAGCACCTACTCTCCTCTTCCATGGGTGCTCCAGCCCTGGCCTATGCATGGCTGAGAATCCCATGCAGATGGAGGCTCATCCCTACAGCCCAAATTCAGGTGTAGAACACCCTGAGAGGGTAGGATTTTGCACACACCCTTCTACCTGGCATCTCTCATTGGCTATTTTAGGCAGCTCCCCTCCAAGTTTGTTGGCTTTTGCCAGTCCCCTTCTTAGGCACCCATCTTTCCCCATTAACTGTGTAAAGAGCCTAGACATCATACTCAGGTTTTGGGAATAGCTGTGATTTTCTAGGCCCATAAAAGTTAGACATTGCAACCCTCAGCATCCCAGTGCCAAAGTCCCTTTGTGAATCTAGCCCATAACCACTTGACTCTGAGTTCAGTGGAAGCTTTGCCTGAATAAGGAACAAGTAAGGTCATCAGACTTTGTCTCTGTGGGAAATTTGGTTGAGTAAGGAGGAGGGAGGACTTGAGGTTATCTGTCCACCAGCTGGTGGCTCAGATTTCTTTCTTTTTCACATTGTTCTCCCTTGGACCACAAATGATTAGTGGAGCTCTTTCTAATGCAATCTGAGACCAAGCCAGGGTTGATTTGGGATGATCAGTCTGTGTGAATATCTTCTTCTGAAGGGCCGGCTCCAGGCACCAGCCCAGCAGTCAGGTGCTTGGGGTGGCCAAGGGGAGGGGGTGGCATGTCGGGCTCTTTGGCAATAATTTGGTGGCAGGTCCCTCAGTCCCTCTCAGAACCCTAAGAAGAGGCCGAATTGCCGCCGAAGAAGAAAGTGACGCAGGGTTCATGGCCTGTGAGTGGAACACTGAGGCTGCCATGATAATAATAATTTAATTGTAATTTGATTAGGCCTCTTCTTAGGGTCAGATTTCCAAAGGTATTGGGCTCCTACTGTGCAGCCAGGAGTTTAGGCACCAAACGGCCATTGATTTAAATGGGAGTCAGGCACCTAACTCCCTTAAACCCTGTTGCAAACCTTACAAGGCACCTGAGTTGGTCCTTGAGCACCTCTATACCTTGGAAAATCCGGCCTTGTGTGACCTGTGCCACATTCACACAGGGAGCCCATCAATACCACATAAAAAAAACAACAACAACAAAACAAACCACCAGCGGCGAGTCTCTGAACCTGGGTTTCCAGACTTGGGTTCACACTCCAGTGCTGGAAAACAGCCGTGCAGACATTCCCACTTGGGCTGTGAGACCCTTGCTGGGTTTCAGAGACCAAATGGGAACATCTGTTTCTAGTGCCGTTGTGTGAGCCCCAGTGAGTTGACCCAGGATCTGAGACTCATGGCCATGCTTCATTTTTATTTGTAGTGTAAGAGATAAAGGAACCTGGTTTTCTGAGACCCAGGCTAGCGCCCTCACCTCTCAATCATTCTTCCTTTGACTTGCAGGTCCGCTGAGGGACTGTGGCTCGCACTGGCCTCGTTGCTCAGCCCCCCTGGAAACCAGGCCAGAATTGGGCAGCCCCTATCTTGGGACATCCCAAATCACTGAAAATTCTGGCCTGTGCTTTTTCTTTCTTGGTACTTTAGGCTGTCATTTTCCAAGGAGAAAAAGAGAGTAATGCGCCTGTATATACTTCTGTTACTGTGGGAGCTAATGCCTCATTTCCACAGGCATTTTAATGCCCAGAAGCCTTTGAAAGAAGGCTGGGGTTTTCAAAAGGACCCTCAGGGAGTTTTGTGCTCAGGTACCAATTCAAAAGGGGGCCTCTATCATTATGTCCCTGTCATAAACAGATAGTTAAGGGTTAATGTCTCTTTTACCTGTAAAGGTTAAAAAGCTCAGTAAACCTAGCTGACACCAGACCAGAGGACCAATAGGGGGACAAGATACTTTCAAATCTTGTTGGAGGGAAGTCTTTGTTTTGTGCTCTTTGTGTTGTTGTTGTTCACTCTCAGGACTGAGAGGGAGGGGACAGCAATCCAGGCTCTCTAAATCTTTCTGAATCAATCTTTCATGTTTCAAACTTGTAAGTAGCCAGGCAAGGCAGATTAGTTTTATTTTTGTTTTCTAAACTTGTAAATGCTTCTTTTGCTGGAAGGATTTTTACCTCTGTTTGCTGTAACTTTGAACCTGAGGCTAGAGGGGGTTTCCTCTGGGTTATATGGATCTAAGTACCCGGTAAAGCATTTTCCATCCTGATTTTACAGAGATGATATTTACCTTTCTTTCTTTAATTAAAAGCTTTCTTTTTTAAGAACCTGATAGATTTTTCCTTGTTTTAAGATCCAAAGGGATTGGGTCTGAACTCACCAGGGATTGGTGGGGGGAAAAGGAGGGGGGATGGTTCATTCCTCCTTGTTTTAAGATCCAAGGAGTTTGGATCTGTGTGAAGCCTCTCAAGGCAACCCAGGGAGGGAAAAGTCTGGGGGGAAAGGAGGGGGGATGGTTAGTTTCTCCTTGTTTTAAGATTCAAGGGATTTGGATCTGTGTTCCCCAGGGAAGGTTTTGGGGGAACAGAAAATGTACCAGACACTAAATTCTGGCTGGTGGCAGCGTTACCAGATCTAAGCTAGTAATTAAGCTTAGAAGTGTCCATGCAGGTCCCCACATTTGTACTCTAAAGTTCAAATTGGGGAAAGAAACCTTGACAGTCCCTTTTACAGCTGAAGAAATTAAGGCACAGAGCAAGGATGTGTCAGCCAGCAAGTCAGTGACAGACCAGGGCCTAGGACTCTGGAGTCCCAATCTACTGTTCAAATGCCTTTGAAAACCCAGAACAATTTCTTGCAAAAGGTATTTAACAAAGTAAGAGGTTGGGGACGGGGCACTAAGGGAAGCCCATCACATCTAGGTGTGTAACCAGGACTGGGAGGCTCAGAGGGAAGATCTCAGGAGATGCCAAATAGAATTTAATGAGCTGCTCTTGACACACCTGGAACAACCCCTGCCCAGTGGAAGCTGGTCCAAATTCAGGAGTCAGTGGAATTGTACCTACTCGCAGTTCAGAATCCTGCCTGCTGAGTCCTGTGAAGAAAACAAAGGGGAAAGGTGCTGGCTAAGATCTGGAAGATGAGAAGGGCCTGGAGCTGTTGACCTGCTGCACAAGTGATGGGGCAGAAGTTTCTATTCCTCTATCCTTCTTTGGGAACTTTCTTAGGGCTTTCTTAGGGCTTCTTTGTGCACCCTGAATCATGAGTGGTGCAGGATCATGCCTGAGTTAGAAAACAATATTAGATAGATGATTATATATGCAGATAGCGAGAGATTAGATGGATGAATATATATGGAAAAAGACTGAGGTATATAGACACATGCAGATATTAAATAGAGGGATATGTAGGCAGAAAGACAGAGAAATAGAGATTAGATAAATGCATGGACAGATTTGTATAGGGCTGGACAGATAAATAGATTCAAAAGCAAAATCCTTGCCTAGATTTGAGTTAATCCTTAGTCAGGTAAAATTGCATTGAGTGTTTTGTCTGAATAAGAACTGAGCAAAAGGAAATGAAATTAAAACATTCAGATTTGGTTATGTTACTGACATGTTACATTTTTTATCCCTTTGCACATTTGGCACAATTTTTATCCCTTTGCACATTTGGCACAAGGAGGGGCAGCATGCATCCTGGGAGAATATCAGTGCTACAGATTCATTTTATTTTGTCTGTTCTCAGATCGCCAACACACTTGAGGTATTTTGTTTTATGTTACTTTGCTGTAATTTCTGCAGTTCATTTTTCTGTTGCTAAATTTCTCTCTTTCCTTCTTTCTGTTGTTATTTTGGGACTATCATAAATCCTGTAGCATTTAATTGAATATATTATTTAAAAACACACCCATACAAAATAATCCCTCCTGACTTGGATCTAAACATGATATAGAAAGTGATCTTCACAGCACTAGAAAAGCAGCCCAAAATGTTTTCCTATGTAGATAAACCTTGCAACATAAATGCATTGTCCATGCTTCTCTTAAACAGGAATGTCATATATCATTACTAGCTGTGCTATTTCTTAACCTATGTCTTGTTATGAAAATGAAGACTCATCTTTGCTAAAATGGGATTTTCCAAGAGAGTTTGAAGGTGAGCTGGTGAGAAACCTGAATTTCTGTTTTCTGGGGAACTGATTTTTGAGAGACAAAAGAGTTCTGAATTGGAATAAAAGAAGTGGCACATCATAGTAGCTATAATAATAATAATATATGGGAAGAAAGGGTAACTGATTGAAAATTAATAGCCTGTGCTATGCATGATCTAATGCAGAGGTTCTCAAACTGTGGTCCGCGGACCATCAGTGATCCACAAGCTCCATTCAGGTGGTCTGCGGATAGTTCCCTCTAAGGTGCACACCTGGGAGACCACATATGAGAGAATGAAGGGCTGCTCACCTTATTAGTGGAGTCATGCAGGCGAGGCTCCACTAATTACATGCCTAGACCCTGGAGAATATGCACATATAAGATGAGGTGGTGGCCTTGGGTGGATTAAGGTGTAGGTGGGAGGAGGTAATGAGGTGAGAAGAGGGGGTGAGGGGAATTTGAGAGGTGCAGCGCTGCTGCAGCCTGGGAAAGAGACTACTTTTCCCAGTTCCTGGGCTGTGGCGGCCCTTTTTCCCAGCCTCAGCTTTGTGGCTGCTGTGTCGGGGGAGAGACCTCCCTCCTTCCCAGCCCCAGCTCAGGGGCTTCTGAGGCAGGGGAGAGAGGGCACGTCCATCACATTAGAAAGGTAAGACTACTGATATAAAATATGAGTTGTGTTCTTTTATTTGTAGAACAAAAACATTATTATTATGGGTTTTTTTTATATGGCACTTTTATGCTTTTATCCAAAGCGCTTTACAATAGTTAGCTAATGGTACAAACATTTGGAAAGATCATTGAGTGATTCGTCGAGACCCTAGCAATTTTAAAGTGGTCCATGAAAAAATACGTTTGAGGACCACTGTAATAAACAATGACAAAGAGTCCTGTGGCACCTTATAAACTAACAGACGTATTGGAGCATAAGCTTTCGTGGGTGAATACCCACTTCGTCATACGCTTTCATGGGTGAATACCCACAAAAGCTTATGCTCCAATACGTCTGTTAGTCTATAATGTGCTACAGGACTCTTTGTCGCTCTTTACAGATCGAGACTAACACAACTGCCCCTCTGACATTTGTAATAAACAAAGCAAGTGTTACTATTTTTTCAACTTTTTGAAACAAATATTTTTGTAGTAAAATTTTGAAATTTACATATAAAGCCCCAGCCCTGCAAAGACAGAATACTGATCTTTATCTACTTGTGTCATCCATTTCAAGAAAATGTAGTTACTCATGTGTTCTAAGCCAAGCATTTGATTAAGTTTATCCTACACTTAAAAGAAAGGCTAACATAGTGACATGGATCAGAGGTGTGAAAAACTCCACCGCTTGCTGGTGGTTTCTCTGCAGCTTGAGGTCTTCAAACCAATTTTGAGGATTTCAATAACTCGGTCCTGGGATAGGGGTTGTTATAAAATTGGATGGGTGGGGTTCTGTGGCCTGCCTTGTGCAGGAGGTCAGACTAGATGATCAGATTGGTCCCTTCTGACCTATGAGTCTATGAGTCTATGATATACCTGTACTGACATAACCCGCAGTGTTGACACATATCAGTTGATGGAAGAATGTTTCGGTCAACATAGTGACTGTCGCTCAGGAAGGTAGTGTTTCTACATTAAAGAAAATCTTTCAGACATGTAGCCTGCACTATAGTGGCAGGGCTACGGCAAGGTAACTATTCCACTGTCATTTCCATTGTGTAGACATGCCTTAAATCTTTGCAAAACTTGGAAGTAAGTAGCCTTGGCAGAATTTAATTTTTTAATCTCATAATTTCAACAGATAATATCAATGTCTATTTAAGATTTTTTTTTCACTTTTTATCAACGTAAGTGTTCAGTTTTGGAATCATGATGGATGGGTCTGACACTAATTATTAATGATGGTAGACACTGAGATTGAGAGTCAAAGCTTTACAACTATTAAAACACAAATTGTCAACATTGTGTCAATAGATATCAAGTAAATAGCCATAAATGAAACTAAGAAGTTCTCAAGTAGCATTTTTCTTACTTTGCTGAGCTGTAAATTTCAGTTATCGATGGAAATATTTGTGTGTGTGTGTGTGTTTATGATGAAATTGATATTTACTCTTTACTGCCATTTACCAAAAAAAAATCCTTCTAAGCCTAAGATTGAAAACCCTTTTTTAAGACGACAAACAAACAAATAGGAATTGAGTTTGACACTGGCAGGATTTGAAGTGAAACCCTCAAAATTGCTGTCTGTCCTTCCTCTGCTGCTGATGATTTTCTATTGACCTTTTTGTCCCCTGAATAGAACATGATAGTAGTGGGCTATTAAATGAACATCAAAAAGATAATTTCCGTTATAGAACAATTGTTTCATTTTGATTTTAATGGAAAACTGGGGTTCTGACAAACTGAACCTTATTATGAAATGTGTCCACTTGCCATGGAACATTTCTCTTTTCATCCAAAAACTGAAAATATCTTTTTTTGGCTGAAAACTGAGTATTTTCAGTTTTGTGGATCTTGGTTTTCACAAAAAGTCAATGGTTGCCATAACCACCCTCCCCAAATTGTGTTCCAACCACCTGTAATATTTTCAGATGTGCCTAAGAACACAAATTCCATTGGTTTAAATCTTGTAGGTCCCATTGAAAAATGTCCCCTACTCACATTTAATATATTAGGGACTGTTGAGTTGAGAGAGGGATCCTGCATTTGATCTTCAGTTGAGATAAATTGGCAGAGATCTGGCTTCAATTAGTTTAATACAAACTGAATCCAGAAGGGAACATAGTGATAATCTAGCCTGACTTCTGATATAACACAGGCCGTAGAACTTTCCCAGAATAATCTATGTTTGAACTAGAGCAGATATTTTAGGGGTGGGGGGAAATGCAACTTTGTTTTAAAAATTGCCAGTGATGGAGAATAAATGTTTAAAACTGTACACTTTGTTTCTGGTCTGAGTTTGTCTAACTTCAGAATCCAATCATTTCGATTGTGTTAAACCTTTGTCTGCTAGATCGAAGAGCCCATTATTAAAGATACTTGTTTTTCCATGAAGGTATCTGAGGATTAGGTTTATTTTTTCCCCCATAATACTGAGGGATTCAAAAACTGCAGGATGGGATCTCATATAAAAAATATCAAACTAAAAACGATGATAAAAAAAGATCTCATGAAATGGGTGTCTATGATATTAAAATTTCTGTTCTTTCTTTCCCCTTCTCTCATTCCCTTCCTCTGACTTCCTCCTTCCCCTCTGCAGACCCTCAGCTGAACGATGGAGCAGGAAAACCACACCAGAGTTCGGGAGTTCATTCTGCTGGGGTTCCTGACCATCCTGGAGCTTCAGGTGATGCTCTCTGTGGTATTCCTCACCATGTACCTGCTGACCATCCTGCAGAACATGGTCATCATCACCCTGATCAGGACAAACCATCACCTCCACAAGTCCATGTATTTCTTCCTCAGTCATCTCTTTCCTGGAAGTTTGGTACATCTTGGTCACTGTTCCAAAACTGCTGGTGAATTTCCTGGCAGAGAATAAGAGCATCTCCTTCCTGGGCTGCATGGCCCAGCTTTACTTCTTCATTGCCCTGGTCTGCACTGAGTGCGTCCTCCTGGCCGTCATGGCCTATGACCTGTATGTGGCCATCTGCCACCCACTGTGCTACCCAGCCATCATGAGCCACCAGCTCTGCCTGCAGCTGGCAGTGGGCTCCTGGCTGGCTGGCTTCCTCATCTCCATGCTGAAAGTCTTCTTCATCTCCCGGCTGTCATTCTGCAGCTCCAATGTCATCAACCACTTCTTCTGTGACATCTCCCTGTTGCTCTACCTTTCCTGCACTGACATGATGGTGGCAGAGATGGTGGACTTTGTCTTTGCCTTGATCATCCTGCTCATTCTGCTCTCCATAACCATTGCCTCATATGTATGCATTATCGGCACCATTGTGTGCATTCCCACTGCCCAGGGCAGGTGAAAAGCCTTCTCCACTGTGCCTCTCACCTCACAGTGGTTGTCATCTTCTTCTCGGCCACCCTCTTCATGTACGCCCAGCCCCGGAGGATCCACTCCTTCAACCTCAACAAGCTGGTGTCAGTCGTGTACACAATTGTGACCCCCATGCTAAACCCCTTCATCTATTGCCTGAGGAACCAGGAGGTGAAGCGGGCATTAAGAAAGATGCTGTGTGTCAAGAATGCTGTCCCCAAGGTCTTCAGCAATGACCACTAGCTTTGGACGGGGCTGATCATCATCCCATCCTTGGAATCTGCCTTCTCTTACCACACACAAGGGGCTCAGTGGAAGTGACTTCTTAAGAACGGCTGGATGGGATTCTGCTCAGGACAATAGATGGCATGAGGTCACCTGAGTATGAACTGAGTTTCATGTCGAGGTTGAGCTGTATCTTGAGTGAAGTACGTGAGTGCAAAGAAGCCAAGAACATACAGATGTAGAGGAGGAAGGACATTTATGCAAGCTCTGAACATAAATCAAGTGGTTTGTGGCCAAGGGCAAGGACAACTGAAAGGTTGTTCTTTTCTTTTTGAGGTCTATGTGAAATGAGTTGTGTGGTCTGGATCTCTCTCTGGCTGAGTTTATGCTCAGTTCTGGCTCGGTTTGGCTACCAATCTGAAAGTAAAACAATTCTATTTAATGATAACAAGGATAAAATCATACTCTTGCAAATTTGAGGAACAAAGCTGTAGTTTCACTGAGCCATCACAAACAGAACTCCCTTCCACTCAGTAGGGTTATGGGTTGAACCTCCACTGTCACCAGTATGTGCTAGGAATAACTTAATTGAAACTGAAAACTCTAACTCTCCTCGGACTGGGGTAAATCAGAAGTAAGTTCAGGGGGTCAATGGGGCTCATTCTCCTATTCTGCACCCCATTTTGAATTAGTAATAACTCCTCTGGAGTCAATGGGTCTGATTCTTCTCTGACTCACCCTGGTGTAAACCAGAAGTAACCCTATTGACATTTTTGGTGTTACACTGGATTAAAGACAGAGTAAGTGACACCAGAATAGGGCCCTGAATTAGAAGTGAAGCAATAAGTGGTTACAGGTTACATTTCCCCCCAGATTGAGAGAGAAGAGATCATGCGTTTTCAGCCAGTTGTTATTTCCGATTAAAGAGAAAACCAAACCAAATCCTAAGAAAACGCAGTTTTGGATATTTTAAAGGGGCATACAGGAGTCATCACATAGCTCACATTTACAGCGGGATGAATGATGATATTTTTCGGTTTGCTGCCAATTTCAAAAATAAATAACATTTTAATTGCAGGATGAATGGATACTGACATAGTTTGAAATTTTTCAACAAACTGAAAACTCATTTTTTTTCCAAGTAGAAATAAAGCCTTTCAGTAATGTTGAAATGAAATGTTTTGTTTTGACCTGAAATATTTCATTTTGATTGTCAGCCTTTTGTGGTGTGCATTCTTCTGTCACGTGCGAGATCCAAATTCAAAACACTTTCCCACCTCAGGCAGAGCGCAGAATCAAATGCAGGCCTTTGATATTCCAGATAGGCACGCTAACTGTAACAGAATGCTAATCTGTATTATTCTGCTCTGCCATTGTGTTCTACATACCTTATTTAAATGAACCTCAGCTATACCTGACAGAGCATTACAGGATCTTGTGACGAACGCATCTGCTGTCTATAAACAAACTTTGTAGCCTGAGCTAAAGTTTATAAAGGAGAAAATGTTACCACTTCCTCCTACCCGTACTTCATTCATGTAGTGACCCTGCCTTTGCTTTTGACAAAAGCCTGGAAACTGAAACAATTTGGAGGCTCAAAACATTTTGTTTGATTTCAACATTACCAAAACCTTTCAGATTTTTTTGGTTCAATTGAAACTATTTGGCCAACTGTACCCAAAGTCAACAATTATTTTTGCTCATCCCCAAACTGCATGTTGTTTGGTGAATTAGCCACACACCTGAAAAATTTCACCCACCTCTACTCACAGGATCTGTCAATAGGGACTTGGATACCTAACTCCCTTAGTCTCCTTTGAAAAATTCTTACCATAAAGTCCAAAGACATTATTTTAGAAAAAAATTAGGGTTAGGGGCAAAGTTGTATCAATATCTCTATCTCTTCCTTCCTGCTGAGGATGAAGTTGCTCATGTGGGGTTAGCAGGCTGTTCCTGCTTAGGTTGGATATTAGGAAAAACTATTTCACTAGGAGGGTGGTGAAGCACTGGAATGGGTTATCTAGGGAGGTGGAGGAATCTCCTTCCTTAGAGATTATTAAGGTCAGGCTTTACAAAGCCCTGGCTGGGATGATTTAGTTGGGAATTGGTCCTGCTTTGTGCAGGGGGTTGGACTAGATGACCTCCTGAGGTCCCTTCCAACCCTGATATTCTATGATTCTATGATTTGTATTCCAGACAGGGGCAAGGATGTGACAGACCAATCCTATCCCAGGGATTGGGGGGAGGGGAGGCTGGGGTGGATATCTGGGCCCAGGTTGCACCATGCTCAGCTGAAGCCTAGGCTACCACCACTGATTCCTCTCAGTCTGGCAGGGAGAAGGAGGTGGTGCTGACAGATTAACTCAATACAATCTGCCACCTCCACACCTCATAGATCTAGGGTGGCAGATTTGTCCCGCCTGCCCTTCCATTATGATGGATGGGCAGTTTGGCCAAATGTAAGTGCTAGGGTGGGATCCAGTGCATTAGGCCACAACACCATGCAAATCTAGTACTGGCCCAGTTGTGGTGTAGACATACTCACAAGAACCCTCACAGATGCAGGGGAAGCACCACCAAGCTGGCTGGTGAAGACCCCTCACACAGATATCCACCTCTGAGGGGGAGATCCAAGACTTCATGGGACCTCAGAGTGCTACAGGCACAGCACTTGGATTTTACACACAACTCCCACAGACAGACACAGAGCAGAAAGCAGTCCTTACAGATAAGACAGATGAAGACTGGGATAGGAAACAAAGGCACAGGCTGAGGAAGTGAGTTGGTCAAGGTCACACAGCACATCAGTGGCAAAGCCTATAGCAGAACCAGGGTCCGCTGAGTCCCAGACAAGTGCTGCATCTTCTCATGGCTAGGGTTGAACTCTGTGGCCATCCCATCTCTATTTCCCCTTCATCCAGGCCCATTTAAGAACTCACAGTTGAAAGAGGTTTCAAACAATCCCCACAAAGGGTCCCATGTATGGAGTCCTATGGCACATACTGCCCACAAGGCCTCAAGCCCTGTTCAGTGTCCCTGTACTGTTTCATCCAGACTGACATAGTCTTCATATCAGCTGGGCCTGTACAGTCTCTCCCCAGCTTGAGCAGGGTCTGTCTCAGACCTATCTATCTGGAGAGCTTTCTCCCACTGTCTCCTGCTTTTTCAACTTTTCCCCTGCTGGCTCAAGGTCTCACAGGAGACTTCATAGACTCTGCAGTAACTGCAAGCATGGCTGCACTCCCCTGGAATTTCCTCTTTGCTGCAACTTCCTGATCTTTTATTCTATGAGCACCTGATTCAACCCAGGTCTGGTTCATCAGGGCTGGCTTAGCCCCAGACTCTCTATTCAATGGGGCAAGCCACCCTGTTACACCTCCAGATTAGACCCCACTGCCTTCTGCAAAACCTATCCCTCTTGAATTCCAAAGTTCTCTGCATGGCTGTGAATAGGATACCAAGAGGAAGGAGTAAGAGTAATCTTTCACCAATATTAGCTCAGATGCATCCCTGAAATATTGAAAAACTATTTAATGGTGGGAAGGGATCATTTTTGTTTTCCTTGCAAGTAGACAAAAACGTTCACTGCTGTGCTCCAGGCTTGTTTGTCCAACCCCCTAGCATAAACAATCAAAAGAAATGACAGAATCCAGGTTACACAAATAGGATAGCTGTCAGGGAGGGAACCAGGGTGCTTAGGAGCTAAAGACATAAGTGACTATACCATGAGCTAAAGAGGCAGCTGTTGTTGGTTGGGGTTTTAACATTGTACTTCCTATGGAGTAGGCAAAAAAGGGAGACACAAAACATACGCAGGGCTAGCTGGTTACCAACCAACACACATAACATCCAAATTTGCCAAAGAGTTTGCCATCTTTGGAAATCTTTTAAGTTAACTCCTGCTTCATAGTTTTGAAGGTCAGATGAGACCATGTTGAATATCTAGTCTGACCTTGTGCAAAACTATGTAGATTGACAAATGTACTTATTGACTGGACTGGAACCCTTGGCTCTGAGAAGTCAGTCCTCCAACACTCAAGCAGAGAAAAAACAGAGTTAAAGCTCTTTTCTGCTAGTTGGATTAGCCACTGGAGGGTGGGACCGCTTATGGATATACATAATAGCTAGTATATTACTGAAGCATTGGGTTGTCTTGGGTATGTGTCCAAATGAGTGGTGACATCTTGAGACACATCCAAATGAGATCCACAAAACAGTGTGATAGAATGTCAATGGGCCTTAGGTGCCTAAGTCACTTAGGGACATATTTTAAAAGGTATTTTGGTGCTGAGTGGGATCTTGGTGCCTAACACCTATGGGTGTTAAATGCACAGGAGCTTTTGAAAAATCCCACTCAGTGCCTACCTATCTTTAAACATATGCCTTTTGATGCTTCCAAAATTATTCACAAGTTTCCACCAAACTTAGCTGTCCAACCTGACACCACTTGGACTTGATGTCCAGAGCTGCCGAGCATGCACAGGAGCCACTGATGTCAAGGACACCCAGTGAAAATTGGTCCCAAGGGGGACTCAACTTAGGGGACATTTGAAAATCTGGGCCCCAAACCAGCCTTTCCTCTTTCTCAATACAGTATTACAATATGTAATAGTATGAGTATGCCCATTGCAAGGTGTGTTGTGAACTAAGAGACAGATAAATATGTGCATGGGGAGGGCTAGAAAGGAGATCAGCATAAAATATCTATGGATAAAGACATAGATTATTATTATAATTGCATTTATATAAATTGGAGAAACCATTGCTTTCCAAGTGTCTTCCCAGATTTTGTCACATTATTGATCAGGCAGAATATGCCAGTGCAGGAGATACTTTTATTATTATAACTCCATAGAGAGCGCCTATCTCAGATTAATGTGACATTATCCTAGATCCTCTCTAGCTAGGATTTTCCAAACTACAACGCAGTTTGATAACCATTTCCTATTCATAATCATTGAGAGTTTGGTTTCTAACTCCCTTAGGCTCCTTTAAAGCCCAGCATGCACAGACAATGTTATGTATTATCATCCACTCTTTCCAGTTGGAGAACATAGGCACAGGCTAGACTGTTAATGGCATTTAGGTACCTAAAACTGTAGCTAGGCAGCTAGTGAGATTTGCCAACCATTCAAGCAGGTTAGGCATCTAACTCCCATATATTTCTATGACAGCTGGATGCCTAAACTCCTTAGGCATTTTTGAAAAGCCTGCTAGATACTTCATAGATGTTAAGGCCAGAAGAGGCCATCATGATCATGTAGTCTGACTTCTTGGGAAAGAATTGCCTGTTTTTGTATCTTTCAAAATCTGGCCTGAATGAGTTGTCCAAGCTCACACAGGAAGTGTGTAGTAAGATTAGAAATTGACTACTGCTTGCTTGAGTCCCCCTACAGTGTCTTAACCCGATGACCCGTCTTCCTGCCTAAATTTTCCTTTAAGTAACAGCAATAATAATAACAGCAATTACTCCCCCTGGGCCAGACACATGCACCCTGATTTAGCTGGGCTACATGGGCTCTAGGTCACTACATACCCATGAGCACAGAATCAACTTTGTCTGCATTCAGGTTTCATGTCTAGAACCCATTCAGTCAATGCTTATACAGCCCTTAGTCAGTTACACATACACAGGGCTGAGAAGGAGGGTGGGGGAGGGACAATTGCACTCGGTTCCGAGCCCAGGTGCCCCTCTCCCAAAAAGAAATGTCTGTAACATCTGTGTAAATAAAGTGAAATGTGACGGGTTGCTGCTCCGTTGCACATGATGTAAGGGGGCCCCAAATTTCTCTCAACTAGCATGAATGACATACATGTGCTCCCAGCACTGGGAGCTCAGAGGGACAATTAGACCTCAGGGGTTAATGAGTATATTTAGTGTGCTTTTCCTTGCTTCTGCGACAAAGCCAGAACTGCTAGAAACAGGGCATTTAGTTTGTGGAGTTGCACCTGCTTACATCACCTTTGAATGTGGCCCTGAGAGGATGCAGGGAGGAGATTTGGCTAATGAGTCCGAGGATGTGACTAGATCCTCGCTTTTGATCTGCTACTAAAGTAAAGGAATGGAATTTTCTTTTCTTTTATTCTTACTTGGGAACTTTGCTTGGATAAGATCCTTCATCTGTAATGTAACCGAAATTATGTTGATTTAAAAGAGAATTTTGGGAATACACTCATCTATCATCGTGATAGATAGATAGATAGATAGATACATAGATAGATAGATAGATGTTTGCAGTGTTGTTATAGCCTTGTTGGTCCTGGGATATGAGACAGACAAGGAAGGTGAGGTAATACTTTTAATTAGACAGAAAGATAAAATGAGCCAAAGAGAAATATAAAGAGTGAGTTTAATTTAGAAACACCATTACTGCTGTTGTCGTTGTCGTTATTATTTCTTCTTGGGAGGGCTTGCTCGTGGCTGGATTTATTAGATTTTTGAACCATAATGTGCTGGGAATTTTTGCAAATATGTATCTGGTTTTAGACTGGTGCAGAAATTATACTACTTAAAAAAATTGCTAAACAGCTAGGCTTTAAGATCAGCACTATAAAAACCGTGATAAAAAAATTGTGTGTACAGAACTGAGGAGGTTGGGGGGTGGGAAAGAGATTAGATCAGACAGCCAGAAACTCTTTATTCAGTGACTACTCACTTCTAGTTACTCTACTCTAGTCCTGTCTGTGAGGAAACATCCCTAATTCATTGTTATCCCTGTTGTAGTAAATGACATTGCTTGTGGCACTAAAGGCTAGTAGTGTTACCAATCCTATGCACAGGAATTTGCAGGATTGGCCATAGTGTGTCTGGCATATGCACTGTTGCCTCTGAATCTATGACTGCTTATAGATTTACTTGTGCCAATTTTCAAAATATTTATTTTATGAAAATGAGGTCTCATCTATCAAAGGTAAATATGAGTCTGTGTATGTTTTTGTTTCCTTTTTTAAATACAAGTATTTTTGCACCATGAAAAGAATGTTAAACTAGTATCATTTAAAATTATGTTGAAAAGGCATTCTGACACTCATGAATAGAAGAGAAAAGTACAAATGGGGAGAGAGAGAGATGTTCTGATACAATTTCCTAATTGTTGTTAAAATGTTTGTCACTTCTGCTTTATATTAGACAATTTGACAGTTAAGATAGATAGATAGATAGATAGATAGATAGATAGATAGATAGATAGATAGATAGATAGATAGATAGATAGGGTGTATGGGGATAGATAGCTGTTTTTGTCTCTTTAGGTTTTTGTTAGATCAACTGTCACAGAAACAGTATTTTAATTTTGCATTTAAGTTTATCATCATCATCATCATCATCATCATCATCATCATCATCATCATCATCATCATCGAAGTGTTGGCCTTGCACACTATAAAATTGTAGCACATAATAATAACAAAGTCATTGTTTTCAGTACAATAACGCCAATGATAAAAAGAATTCCCTATAAGTGCTAGATCCTGCTGGCCCCAACCCGGAATATCACTTAAGCAGTGTTTTGAAGTTAAGCATGTGAGCTCATTGACTGCAATGGAATAACTCATGCAGAAAGTTAAGCACACACATAAGTGATGGCTGGTTCGGAGCAGTGTGCCTAGAAGATAGCAGGATTAAGCCCCAGTGAGTTTCGCCTTTTTCTTGGGAACAGCCAGAGACTGGATCCTGGAATGGACCCAATTGCTCCTATCTGATGCTGATGCTGCTGTGAAGTCCTGGGTGCAAAGCTGAGTGTGTGTGAACCAATTAGTCTATTTTCCTCTCACTGTTCTTAAGTTCCAGGTCTACTCCCCCACATTGCAGCAATAAGGACTGCTGGTCCAGATCCCTAGCGGCTGTAAACTGGTATCACTCTGTGGGAGTCAAAGACGCTATATCAGTTCACACCAGCAGGATATCTGGCCCACCGTTTTCTTGCTTTTCTGTGATTACACAGAAAAAGTACGGTTTCTTTGTTTTAAAGAAACAAAGAAATGACAAATAAACATAAAACAAACCAACTCATGGCCTAAATAAGGCCCATGAAGTTATCAGCAAACTAGAAATGTGGAAAACATTGGGCTCAGGTGGGGACTTTCAAAGTTTGCCTAAGGTATTTAAGTACCCAACTGCCACTAAACTTCAATGGGAGTTGGATGCCAAACTCCCTTAGGTTCCATTGAAATTCCAAGCCTTAATCTGTTAGAATAATAACAACACATTTGTCATCAGTGGAGCTCAGAGTTCTTTACTTACAAGGGCCATATCGTTATGCTCATCTTACAAATGGGAAAACTGAGGCAGGGTCATGAACAAAGTCATCCTACAGGTCAGGAACAGAACCCAGATCACCAGCACTGTACTGGAGTCATAAAGCCACACTGCTTCTTATAGGTCTGAAGTATGGTCTCTGGCACTGTAGATTAGTTTATGAGCTGGCCAAAGTATTCACTACAGATTTAGGCATCCAGTGAGTTGGGGGCCAACCTCCATTATGCTCTTTAAAACCACAGCCTGACCTCCTACATTAAACATTCAGCTCTGGAGAGCTACAAAGTTTTCTGAATCAAGATGTGGTATAGCTGAGAGCGAGACATTGGCGAGGGGTCCTCAGAACTATGGTGCAGAGTCTGCTGCTGGAGGGAGAGAATTTTGAAGGCACGTTGTAACTCAAAGGGATTTGTGCACCCAACTCCTATTTGTGTCTTTTAAAATTTGATCCACAAAATATAGAAGTAAAGCCCTGCTGGGAAGAATCACAGGAAGTGAGTGTCTGTGTCTTTGAAATGCTGTATGTAGTCAATACCATATAACTTTATTTTGTCTTTTTGCTCTTCATTTTTTTTCTTTTCATCACTTCTCCTTTCCATGTTTATCTCTCCTGTTTTTTTCTCCACCTTTCCTCTTCTTCTGACTATTGCTTTCTATTTCTTATGTTCTTTATTCTTTTTTCTTCTTCTTTCTGTTTTTCTCCTACATTTTTATTTCTTTGCTGCTTGATTGTGTGCCTCTCAGCATGGCTTGGGAGAATGACACCAGATTCCAGGAGTTCATCCTGGTGGGATTCCCAACTGTCCCAGAGCTGCAAGTGCTTCTCTTCATGGTATTCTTGGTGGCTTATTTGCTGACCCTTCTGGAGAACGTGGTCATCATCACCATGATCAAGACAAACAATAACCTCCACAAGCCCATGTATTTCTTCCTCAGCAACCTCTCCTTCCTGGAGGCCTGGTACATTTCAGTCACTGTCCCAAAATTGCTGACTAATTTCCTATTGGAGACCAAGAGCATTTCCTTTGTGGGATGCATGACACAACTCTACTTCCTAAGCTCCCTCTTATGCACCGAGTGTGTGCTCCTGGCCGTCATGGCCTATGACCGGTATGTGGCCATCTGCAACCCGCTGCGTTACCCAGTCACGATGACTCACCGGCTCTGCCTGCAACTAGCAGTGGGCTCCTGGCTAGTGGGCTTCCTGGCTTCCATGCTGAAGGTCATCTTCATTTCCCAGCTGTCATTCTGCGGGTCCAATGTCATCAATCACTTCTTCTGTGATATCAGTCCTTTATTGAACATGGCCTGCACAGACATGACGGTGGCAGAGATAGTGGACTTCATCCTGGCTTTGTTTATCCTTCTGGTCCCACTGTCCATCACCATTGTCTCCTATGTCTGCATCATCGGCACCATCTTGCGCATCCCCACTACCCAGGGCAAGAGGAAGGCCTTCTCCACTTGCACTTCCCACCTCACTGTGGTTGTCATCTTCTTCTCAGCCACCCTCTTCATGTACGCCCGGCCCAAGAGGATCCACCCTTTTGACTTGAACAAACTGGTTTCAGTGGTGTACACGATTGTCACCCCCATGCTAAACCCCTTCATTTACTGCCTGAGGAACCAGGAAGTGAAGGGAGCTCTGAGGAGAGCTTTCTGTGGTGTGAATGCTGTCCACAAGGTTCCTATCCTGGTCACCATCTCTTAGCAGGACAGAGATTTCCCTACTGCTGGAAAATTAGGTGCAGAGGCAAGAAGGAAGACGTAGCATACTTATGATGGAATTTAAATCTGGTAGTTATGGAGTCTCTGTTTGCAATACAAGATGGGTGCTCAAAAACCTGAGGCAGCCACATTGCCAGTCTGTCTCCAGAAGCCTCAATACTGAATCTCCTTTCTAGTCAGTATATCCAAATCTTATCTCTTCTTTGACTTCAGGGGACCATAAAATGGCTGAGGTCTAAAAATGTCAATATGGGTTGGAAGGTCCTGGAATTTGGGTTGCATATTAGACCTTGTGTTCCAATACCAGCCAATATTTGGTGTCTAATAGTTAAAGAGATTTGGAAATTGGTATATAGACTATGGAGTTAAGTCCCCAAGGGAAGAGATGGGAGGTCAGCCTCCTGAGATAAAGTTGGAGAAAGCCCTGGAAATGGTTTGTGAGGATAACTTTTTCACTGGCCCTAAGAAATCAATGGACCAAATCCAGGGGGTTTTAGTTATTCTGTACTCATGCAGATTCCACAGAAGTAGTGAATTTTCTTAAGTAACAGCTGAATAAAAATTGTGTTGGGAGTTGGGTGTCTCCCCTTCAGGTCAGTGTGGATTCAATTGTATAGGATAATTAATCTCTGCAAAATATGATTTTTATATTTTTATAATTTTGATGGATAATATTGATGTTTATTTTTAAGCATTTTTGTGTATTTTCCTTGATTTATATTTTCACCGTTGTGTGATATTTTGGGTTTTAGGCATTTTTCCCCCCAATTTTCTCAGTGGTAGGAAATTTGGGGGAGAGGCAAACAATTATTTAAAGTTAGTATCTAATACGTTCTCAAGTAGCATTTCTCTTACTTTACCTATGTGTAAATTTTAATTATTATTGATGGAAATATATTTCGTCGTTTTGGATGTGTGCGATGAAACCAATCTTCACCAGTCTCCACCAATAAAAATCAAATCCTTCCTGGTCTAGGGATAATTACAATAAAACCACATCATTATTTTATACAGGACATTTCCCACATGGGAGATCTATAATGGCTGAACTCAAATCCAATATTTCAGTATGTCTGAACTTTGAAGAAGTTTAATTTTGGCTTCCAAATCTGGAGGTAAAGCCCACCTGTGGCTAGGCTAGGAATGCTCACTATGAAATACTCTGAAAATGTTATTGGGAATATCCATGCTTGGAGGGGAATTCAAAGGGGCCTAAAGGATTTAGGCACCAAAATACTAGACAATTGAGTGGATAATTTCCTTAGGTAGGCAGCATAGGTGGTTAAGAGGGATGTGGGTAGGACATCATCTCAGAACAGATTTCTTTACATTTCTTTACCCTGACCTTAGCTCCTCATCTTTGAATTAGGATATTTTTCTGTTCTCTGGAAGGAATCCTTTACTGGTTGTGAGCTGCTCAAATACTAGGGAGATGAGGGCCGTATAATTACCAAAATAGATTAAATGCCTGCTCTGTTGTCTCCTGATGACTCCAGATCACATGCATTCATATTACAAGTAATACAGGGTAGACTGGCCCTACCAACTCACCCGGGATATGAGTATCAAGCTGGTTTCTTTCTTTCTCAGACAGAATCCTCAGCAACACTGCTTCTGTAGGACAAATTACAGCCTCAATTACCTCGGTGTAGCTCCTATCCCCTCTGCACCCAGCACTCTGTTACCCCTGCACAGCCCCATCACCTTCAAATCCTGATCTTCATGATCTTTGCATAACTCCCCCTTTCCCAAATCCTACCCTCATCTCTACCTGTACAAACTCATTATCTTCAAATTCTTCCCTCATCAGATGCTTGGAACTTGATGAACAGTTCTGATGATGTTGGGCAAGCAGCCAAAGACATGACTTAATTCTCCACTAGGTGCATTGCTTAGGCAAAGCCAAAAGGAGGAACATAATAGTCACTGGGAGCAATAAGGTTGGTTGAAAATTTTCCATTGATGAATTTGACAGACAACTGGGTTTTCAAATAAAAAAATATGTTTATGGAAAATGTCTGCTTTTTGCATTCTTTCCCCATTTTTCATTGGAAAACAGAAAACCAAAATGGTTCTAGTTTTCAGCTGAAAAAAAAATCAATATTTGGTCAAAACACCTTTTATTTTTGGTTACAAAAAATAATTTTGTAGCCAAAAATGAGCCCAATGTTTAGTTTTCTTTTTTTTCAGTGACAAGTCAAAATTTTCCACTGGGAGAGAAAAAATATCTGACCAGTCCTATTCTAAACACACATGGGATTAGATCTGCGGAGGAAAACAGGGCTAATTTTATACAGGTCCTGATTTTTATGTGTCTAGAGGGGGTTTAAGACAGATTGGTGCCTAAAAGTCATTGATTTAAATGGGAGTTACTCATGCAGGGCTGAATTCTCGAAAGGACTTAGGTTCCTAACTTCTATTTAAGCTCCTAACATCTATTGAAATCAATTCCCTTTGAGCATTCAGCCTTTGAAGGCTTTTGAAAAGCTTATTAGGCCAGAATCTCCTCTGACATCGCCTTCCCCCCTTAAAGAAGGGTTGCAGACAGATGTGCATGTGACAGTGAGGTTTACTTTTGTGGCTGGAAAATGAACCAATACTGAAAAATAAAGGAAGAGCGGCGTGAATCCTTGTCCTTTCCTCTGCAGTATCAGGAACAAGGGGAATTAAAATGCAGGGATAATATTAGGCTAAAATTAGAATTCCCTTCTTATTGGGTCAAACTCTGAAGTCCCTCCTCCCTGAAGGACATCACTGTCTAGGGGAGCGTTTCTTGGGGCACCGGGGAGGTTGTGAGATGTTGAGTCAGCAGGGAGGATGGATAAAGAGCAGGCCATAGCAGGGAAGGTAGTTGTCAGGGAAGCCATTCAGGTATGGCAGGGGGAGCTGGGAAGCGGGAGCTGGTTGTGGAGGGGCTGGTCCATAGAACCCAAGGGCTGATGTGCTGAACTGAGTCCCACAGCCCAGCCGGGAGTTGTGGCATGAGGGGTGGACTGAGAGCAGCCCAGGGGGAATACTGTGCAATCTATCACGCCCATTCCTCTAACTCAGAGGTCAGAGTCCCACGTCTTTACAGTCAAAGACTGGTGGGTTCTGTCCTAATATAAGACCCAGCCACAGGTATATTTAATAGACAAAGGGTGACAGGGGAAGCTAGAGTGACCAGATGGCAAGTGTGAAAAATCAGGATAGGAGGTACAGGTAATAGGTGCTTATATAAGACAAATTCTTGAATATCAAGACTGTCCCTATAAAATTGGGACATCTGGTCACCTTAGTGGAAGCAGAATCACAGAAAGGTGAACGTGACTTGTCAAGGCCCATAGCTCTAAAGAGAAGCCAGGACACCTGACTCTCCAGAACAGTGGGCTGTGCAGGGCAAATCTGATTCCTTCACGCACCTTGCATGGCACTTCAGTCTGGGTCAGATGGCAGCTTTCTGGCTCTGTATCTCTCGCCTGGGCCTTTCACCAGACCTGGGCAAATAAGAGATTTTTCAGTTTTCTGGGAGGTCGGATAAACTGGAAAATGAAATTGTTTAGGCTTGACCCCAGTATAATTTTTTGGCATATCAAAAGTCGATTGTTTTTTGTGTTGCTTGTGAATGAAACACTTCAGTTCCAGTCTGAGCTTTAAAAAGAAATCCAATTTGTTTTAAAAATAAAATGAAAGAGAATTTTGAAACAAAAGGTCATTTCAACTCAAAGTGTTGAAACTTTTTGTTAAGAGAATGTCAAAATGAAATATTTAGATTTTTTTGGTTTATTTAGGGTGGGGAAGGGGTCAACAAAAACAATTTGCTGAAATCCACAGAAATTTCTAAAATGTGTTGATAGACCCAAACAGAATTTTTTTTTTGGTTGGGGGAAGTTCTGTTTAATTTTTTTTACCCAACTCTACATTTTGTAGTGTTGCTTGCAATGGATGTGGGGGGGGGGAGGGGGGAGAAGGGGACCAGTTTGTGGGGAGGCAGAAAGAGGATTGGACAAAAATCTTGCTTCCACACAACTCCATCCCCAACCCTGAGATAGTGCAGAGGGGGGCAGTCAACTGTATCAGTTGGAGATTATCTCCCATGTGGAACCAATGGGAACTAGGGTCTGGATCTCCAAGTGCCAGTCTGGTGTGCTTTGGGGGCAGTGCAGCCACAACACACTCCCTTGCTCCAGGCTTGTGGTGACAATCTAGCCCTCTGCAAGCTGTCCTGTCAGGCCCCTTTTGCTCAGCCCCCTTTGCTCAGAACCTTATTCTGGGCCAAAGAGTGACTTCAGGACCAGATTTGAGCAAGAGGGGGTGAGGTATAAAGCCTGGCACCAGGAGCCATGTGTCTCAGGTTCACTACTTCCCTCACTCCCTTAGGCACTTCAGGGCCACCCAGAGGATTCAGGGGGCTTGGGGCAAATCAATTTTGGGGCCCCATCCATAAAAAAAATTGCAGTACTATAGAATACTTGTGGGGGGCCCTGCAGGGCCCAGTGCCTGGGGTAAATTTCCCCACTTGCCTCCTCCCCCCCCGGGTGGCCCTGAGCTGCTTTGGAAAATCTCATCCACACTCCCAGAATCTGCCAGCACTCTGGGAAATTCTGCAAGGTTTCTTCACACCCCCTCTTGCTTAGCCTGAAACTTCTAATTAGCACATAGACCTAATCATCTCAGGTACCTTTTCCTCACAGACCAAGTGCCTGCTGATTACAGATAAGAAGCATTCAGCCAGGGCTTTGTCTGTAGACCTGTCCTCATGGGTCACCGAGGAAGCTGAAAGAGTGGATACATTTATATGTGTGAGCGTGGGGAGTAAATCAATGAAGATCTTCAGTGAAAGTGCTCTGTTGGAGACAGCAAATTTCTCATGTCTGAACCGGTTCCATTTGCAGTACACAGAAGCATCGGCTCAGGTATGGCCTGGATGGTGCCACTCATGTTCCACTCCTAGCACAGTGACATCCCAGCTCAGTGCCTCTTGCATCTCTCCACAGCTCTTCCAGGTAGGAGCTAAGGCTGAGATTTTCAAATGGCTCCTAAAGGAGTTAGGTGTCCAGTTCCCCTTGAGATGTGAAGGGATTTGAGCACCTAAGTCCCCTAAAATCCTTTAAAATCCCAGGCTTATGTCTTGCCCCTGGCTGTGGTTCTTGGGGTCAATTTCTTACACCAACATGTTGCACTTTTCGAGATCAATCTATCCATACAGCAGCCCTGTTTGGGAGCTCAGCCAGTGTCAGAATGCATAATTTATGAGTGGGGAAACTGAGGCACACGGGGTTAAGAGACTTGCCCAAGATTACAGAGGAATTCAGTGTCAGATTAGGACCCAGAGCTATCTGATTCCCAGGCTCCTGTTGATGGCATTCGATCATGTCTCTCTGGTAAAAATTGTGATGGCAGTTTCTGAGAGATGCGTTAGCTGGGCTGAGAATATAAAGACACATATACTGGAAGCAGGTCTCATTTCTTCCAGTAGGGAGCAGGAGTCACCCACAGACACAAACACACCTCTCAGAGGTCTGCATCAGGTGATAACAACTTTTAAGGTGGGCTGCAAATGAAGCATCTGAGTTTAATGGCAGCTCCTTTCTTTTTGCCAGACAACTACTTTTGGAATTATAGAGTGTGGGCAATATGAAATGGCCAGGGTCCAGATTGCCTCTCTGAGGTGAACTCCTTCTTAATTTATATGCAGGGCTGGGATTTTCACAGGAGCCTAAGGGAGTCAGGCACAAGGCTTCCGCTGCAATTCAATAAGTGTTAAGCACCTAACTCCCTTAGCCCCCTGTGAAAATCTCAATCCAGATCTCTCTGCTATGAGGAGACTATGTCTGGGAGAGGACACTGAAAAGAGGGATACAGACATATCTGTTTGTGGGTTACGTTACAGGAGCCGGGCACCAAAATGCCCTTACAAGTGTAGAGTTCAGCCTGTAATGTGAGGCTGAGGAGTAGCTAAATGCTTGCTTAGATGGGGGGTTGTTCCAAGCTTGTTGAATGGACAAATGATCCAGAAGATGGACATGGAGATCACAACAATGAGTTGCTTATTGGTAGAATCATGCAACACTTATTCACATATTTTTCTCTTTCTTTCTTTCTTTCTTTCTTTCTTTCTTTCTTTCTCAAGCCTATTTGAAGTCACTCATGTGAGTCAGGACTACTCATGAGGGTAAGGTTTACTGATTTGGTCTCCATATCTGTTCTTATAAATGAGCACAGTCCAGAGGTTAAGTCATGTCAGGACACTCGGGTTGTATTTCTGGCTCTTCCACTGACTGTCTCGATGTGTGACCACAAACAAGCCAGTTCACCACTCTTTCGGTGCCTCAGTGTCCCTGTCTTAAATTTGGGTTAATGGTATCTGCCCACTTTGAGGTGCATGGATCAAAGGACAGACCCTCGCCTGTTTGTGACTTGGGGTGAATTTGGAACAACAGTAATTTACACCCACTAGGAATCTGGCCCCAAAGTGCTATGTAAATGCTCAGCAGAGTAAGATATTTAATGCAGGGTAAAAATGATCCAGTTTCCAGTGTATGTAAAATTCTCCCTTACATTACATTTTCCAGTCAGCAACATGTCAGCAAATGTCATTCCTGATATTTAAGGACCTCTCATTAAGCCCCTCCCTGCCAGACCCTGGTGAGTTGCCACTCAGGATGGCAATGCTGTGTCATTTCATAGGAGGCACTAGCAGATTTTGGTATGGTGCCTTAGGCTGCTATATTAAGTGGTGCTACTTGGTAGATCTCAAAGCACTAAACCCACCTGGGTGACAGTTCACCCCTGACGGTTTCTGATAGACAATAGCTCTACACCATCTAGCAAGTCTCTATCCGATCCAGGAGTAAAACCAGGATTCTTACTTCTACTTTGTCCCCATCCCACCCCTAGACATCAGATCCCTCTGACCCCAAGTTGTCTAGGGAGTGTCAGGTTTCATGCCACTGACTAAAGCCATCACATTATAGATTCTAAGGCTATGAGGGACCAATGTTTTCATCTAATCTGAAATCCTGCATCGGACTTCCCTAAATTTACCTCACTTTGAACTAGAGCAGATCTTAAAACAAAGAAAAAACATCAAGTCTTGGTTTTAAAGTTGTCAGTGTTGGAAGATCCACCACAACCCTTAGTAAATTGTTCCAATGGGTAATCAGCCTCACTATTAAAAACGTGCACCTTATTTCCAGTCTGAATGTGTCTAGCTTCAACTTCCAGCCATGGGATCGTGCTACACCTTTCTCTGCTAGAATGAAGAGCCCATTATAAAATCTAGTACTTAAAACTGTAACTAAGGCTATGATTTAGTCACGAGTATTTTTAGTAAAAGTCGTAGACAGGTCATGGGCAATAAACAAAAATTCAGGGTCCAGATACGTGTGTTTAAATGGGAGGAGCACTGGGTGTGTGTGGGTGGCTGCCGCTGGATGGCTCCGGCCATGGACATTCCAGTCAGCTGACCGGGGACTGCTGCCAGGCGGTGCGGGCTGCGGTTGCTCCATCTGGCCAGCCAGGAACCGCTGGCCAGAGGCAGGAATAGCAGCTGGTGTGTCTGTACCTGGGGCCAGTTCAGTAGCTGGCCCCAGAGCCAGCTCCTTGGGCATTCCTAGGATCAGCCACTCTGGCCCCCGCAGGAGTCACGGAACCGTGACTTCCATGACCGCCCTGACAGACACAGAGCCCTAACTCTCATCAAACACCCTTTGAACTGTCTGTTTTTTCAGACTGTTTTCATGTCTGCCCTCGTCCCTTCAGCCTTCTCTTCTCTAGACTTAACTCCTTTGGAACATGATTTGTTGAAAATGCTCTATGGGCTAGCAAGCTATTGAATTCATAGCTCCCAATGGGCAACTTCTCTGGTAGCTTCTTGTCTTGCTTTTAACTCCCTTTGTAATGCTCTTTGAGATCTTTAGCTGAATGTTATTTTAAAGGAGCTAAGTATGACTATTATTAATAGTGCACGAGGTAGCTGGGTGCCTAAATTCCTTTAAAAACCCAACTCACTGTTCCTGCATGTTTCTATCAAAGCCAGAGCCAAGACGAGAACCTAGACCACCTGAGTCAGAGGTTATGGACACACTGCAATTAAAAACACGTGGCTGGCCCATGCCAGCTGACTTGAGCTTACAAGGTTCAGGCCAAGAGGTTGTTTAATTACGGTGTAGACATTTGGGTTTGGTCTGGAGCCCAGGCTCTAGGAACCTGTGAGGTGGGAGGGTCCCAGAGATTGGGTTGCCTGAATGTCTACACTGCAATTAAACAGCCCCTTTGCCTGAGTCCTTTAGCCCAAGTCAGCTAGCATGGGCCAGCCACAGTGGTCTAACTGCAGTGAAGACATACAGTTAGCATGGTACTAAGAGCACCTTTCTTTAATTCTTCTCTTCCTTTATGATTTGCCGTGCTACACTTCTTCTATGAATTATTTTAGTTCTCTGGCCTGTGTTATACAGGAGGTCAGATCGGATGATCCCAGAGGACCCTTCTGGCCTTGGAGTCTATGGCTCTAGGCAATCACTGAATGTTGGTTTTATTACTGTATCTCCAGGTTTTTCTCAAATGTGGAGATGAAGAAGGAAAACCAGAGCAGTGTCCAGGAATTCATCCTCCTGGGGTTCCCCACTGCCTTGAAGGAGGTGCAGATTCTGCTCTTCCTCATCTTCCTCCTCATCTACATGCTGACGCTCGTGGAGAATGTAGTTATTGTTGTGATGGTCCAGGTGAGCTACCCCCTCCACAAGCCTATGTACCTCTTTCTAAGCAGCCTCTCTTTCCTGGAGATCTGGTACATCACCATCACAGTGCCTAAGATGCTGTTCGACTTACTGAGAGGAAGCCAGCACATTTCCTTCCTGGGATGCAAGGCCCAGCTCTACTTTTTCATCGCTCTGGCCTTCACCGAGTGCGTCCTTCTGGCTGTCATGGTCTATGACCGCTATGTTGCCATCTGTATCCCCTTGCGCTACCCGGCCATCATGACCCATGGGCTCTGCTTCTGCTTGGTTGCTGGGTCATGGGTGAGTGGCTTCACCAGCTCCATGGTCAAGGTCATCTTCATCTCCCACTTGACCTTCTGTGACTCAGTCATCAATCACTTTTTCTGTGACATCTCACCTCTGCTAAACCTGGCCTGCACCGACATGTCATTGGTGGAGAGTGTGGATTTATCCTGGCCTTGATCATGATCCTACTGCCACTTCTTCTGGTGGTGGTGGCCTCTTACGCTTGCATAGTGGCCACTGTTGCAGGAATCCCCACAGCTCAGGGGAGACGGAAAGCCTTCTCCACCTGCACCTCCCATCTGGTGGTGATGATCATCTTCTACTCTACCACCCTGTTCACCTACGCCCGGCCCAGGGCCATGTACGCCTTTGACTCCAATAAGTTGGTGTCCATGCTCTACACGGTCATAGTACCCTTCTTCAACCCCATCATTTACTGCCTGAGGAACCAGGATGTCAAAAAGGCCCTCAGAAAAATTAATAGGGGCAGAAGTAAACCAGAAAATAATGTTTCTGGGTCTCAGATAGATTAATGGGGAATGGATGGCTCAGTTAATGGCACCTGTTGGAGATCCCATGTGATAGATTAGAAGTTGAGTAAGCCCCCTGGAGTCAATAGCTATCCTTCCTCTCCTAATAGTTCTCCAGCCCTATTCTTCACCCATTGGTCCTGACTTTGTGAGGCATCAGCTTTACTTAGTAAAGACTCTGCCTCCCAATTGCAAGGGAACAGTGCTATATCTTTGTACAGCACGTAAGAGAACAGGGCCCAACTGGGCTGTGGCCTTGAAGTGTTCCCACAGTGGTGAATAAATGAATAAATAAATAATTGAGAGGGCCATATCTACATTTGATATAGAGTCAGGCCATCTATTAATCTACGGTGTAGCTCCACTCATTTCAGAATTCAACAGATGGCAATCTGGCCCCATTGACACGAATGGAGCGATGCTGATTTACACCAGCTGGGGATCTGGCCCCACTGATGTCAATGAAGCCATATTGATTTACACCAGTGGGGGATCTGGCCCAGCATTTTTCATTGTACTTCTGTTCTTATTGATAGGCCTGAGAGTCTGAGAATCTGTTGGCCTTTAAGGCACCTTTATCCAGTTAAACTGAGATTTTCAAAGCTGCCAAAGGTACCTCAACATGCCTGAGAAGCCCCTGGTGTAGCTTACACAGTCTGAATGATCTGTGATCCTGACAACAGCCTCCCCCAGTGGTCCCATGGTCAGGGACGGCTCTTCCATTAGGCGACCCAAGGCGGTAGCCTAGGGTGCCAGGATTCAGGGGGTGGCATTTTGTGCGCTCCCCACGGGGTACACGGGAGCTTCCAGTTCTGCTCCTGTCATGCCGCTGAAGAAGGACCTTCTGCCAACATGCCGCGAAAAACAGCAGCAGGCAATTGAGCAGCTCAGTGACTGCCGCTATCACCTGGGGCATTTCGGCAGAGGGTCCTTCTTCAGCAGCATGATGGGAGCAGAACTGGAAACTCCAGCGTGCCCTGTGGGGAGCGCACAAAATGCTGCCTCCCAAATTCTGCCTAGGGTGCCAGAAACCCTGGCGTCGCTCCTGCCCATGGGATACAACACTGCCTGGAATCGCTGTCTGCTGTAGACCCCAGCTCAAACCTTGTAAAGGGGACCTCAGAAGGCAACACTACAGCTGTCACCCACCTTGCCTGCAGCTGGGGTATCCTCTTGGCACTGAGAGGCAAGAATGTGGGTCTTCCTCCCTCAGTCTATCTCATGGCTAGTCTTCTACAGATGGGTGAATTTCACCTATTATTGACTCTTAATTACCTGGGCAGCTCCAATCAGGATCTCCAGGAGCTAACCAAGGTATCTGGGTAGTTTGTGGAGCTCTACTCAGTTAACAAAGTGCCTGAGATTTCCCAGGGGATCTAAAAGAATCAGATGTCTAAATTCCATTGAAACTCAAAGGTTGGTGAGAACCCAAGGCCTATTGAAAATCCTGGTCAGCCTCAGCTTAGATTCTTTATAAAATGAACGTATATTATAGCTCAATTGATGTAGCTTAACAAAGAGAAGGTTAAAGGGGGACTTCATTGAAGTCTCTAAGTACCTCCAGGGGGAACAAATACTTAACAATGAGCTCTTCCATCTAGCAGAGACAGGTCTAACACCATTCAATGGCTGGAATTTAAGCTAGACAAAATCAGGATGGAAATAAGGTATATATTTTAAACAGTGGGATTAATTAACCATTGGAACAATTTACCGAGGATCATGGTGGATTCTCCATTATTGACAATTTTCAATGTTGTTTTTTTTCTTTTAAAGCTCCGCTCTAGGAATTATTTTGATGCAGTTCTCTGGCCTGTGTTATCCAGGAGGTCAGACTGGAGGGTTACAATGGTCCCTTCTGGCCTTGGAATCTATGAATCTATAAATTGCATATTGTTAGGATGGAAGAAAAAATAATTATGAAAATGTTTACTTAGGAATGCTTCTACATGGCTGACAATTGCATGATCACAAAAGCTGTGGAGGTATGATAACATTGCCAATGATGGACATGAACTGACTACCCAGCCACACCACCTTATGGACATAGCCAGAGAAGGATCTGGGAGGTGCTTGATCTGCAAGGAGGCCATGTCTTTTGGGGATTTGCGATGATGATGATGATGATGATGATGATGATGATGATGATGATAAATTGCATGTGCACCTTCCTATTTTTCCAGGTTTGCTAAATAAAAAAGAATATAAATAAACAAATATTAGCCGCGTACATTATTATGTTTTCCCAGTTGAAAAACAGAGCTGGTAGCACAAAGAAGCACACGAATACACATCCATACCAAACACACAGCACACAAAACAAACACAACCAAATACCAGCACATAAAGATCCTCCAAACCCCAATAGAAGAGGAAAGCATAAAACCTGAGAGAAACACAAACTTAACCAAAGCAAACACATAATATAAACAGAAAGCAAAACCACAATCAAACACACAAAGACACATAAAGCAAAATAAAGGAACCAAATGAAACCAAGCACAAACATAAAAACAAAAGAAAAGAAAAAACAAAACACACAGCTAAATGCAATGAAACAAGGTGGGTGGGGTCATATCTTTTATTGGACCAAGTTCTGCTGGTGAAAGAGACAAGCTTTTGAGCTACACAGAAGTCTCAGGCACACACCAAATACAAACTCTTAACACACATACAGATCAAACAAACAAACAAACAAAAACAAAATGAAGAGCAAGCTCACAAAACCCAGCACACGCGCACACATATGCACAAAAGCGAAAGCAGAAATACAGACAACCCAAACACATGCCCACCAACCACAAACACTAAACAATATCCACAAAAGTCAAAACACAAATATACCTACATATCACACACATGGAAAAGCACTAATGTCACCACATGTCAAACTACAAACCTACAAGTAGTGGTTGTGTTGTCCTGCCTGGAAAAGTAAATGATAATTAGGCTTCAGTTAAGTTACTCCAGGTAAAGAAGAGGAGAAATCAGGACTTTTGACTAAAACTGTTACTCTAGATTGTAAACTCTTTAAAGGAGAGGAGAATCAAATCCATTAGCCATACTGCACTTCTGCTTGTTTACACCATGGTGTGTGAAAGCTGACTCAAGCCCACTACTTGTTGTTTACATCCCTGACTGTCCCTCTTGGTCTGCCTTGGTTTTGTACATTGCACATCCTTCTGTGTTTGGACAATGAATAATTTTGGATGTTACCATAACATAAGACTGGGATTTTCAAAGGTGCCTATGGGAGTTAGGCGCTGAAACCCTTTGAAATTCAGTGGTAGTGGGATACCTGTCTTCCATAGACTACTTTAAAAGTTCCAGCATAAATATTTATAGTCGTTTCTAGTGCTGTCTCTCTCTACAGGAATGTGGAAATGTCACCTTTGCCAAATGCTCTGGAGGAAAACATAAGAATAACAATTGCCTAGGGATTTGCAAAGGAATTTAAGGAAATTAGGTGCCCAATTCCATCTGGGTGCCTAACTCCCTTACATGCCTTTGAAAATCCCAGCCTCTTAAAGTTGGGCTCATTTCAGAGTTGAACATGGACCTGTTGTAATTATTAGACCTACAAATTTACCCTAATAGTAAGCTCAACTGTAAAAAGTATGTGAAAGATCATAAGATATCACAATAACCTCTAACAACAATGGGGAAAGGTTGATGGTAAAAGGTATAATAAGGAATCAGAAAAACTGAATTAGCCCAAAAAAAAAGGCCTCCTATTGAAATTCAGTGACTGTTTTAAGACTATCCCCGGTAAACAAAAAAAGTGTGGAAATTCATGAAATACAATTGGTATGTCAGAAATGAGGCCTGACTGGTGGAAAAAACAATGAAGGGATGGGATATTCCACCCATCACTCCCTTTTGGGGTGCTTCAAAAAAGAAACTTTGGGGAAAAATGGCTACTGGAATGAGCTTTTCCATCATGGCTGCAAGCCCATGGACAGTTATCGCCATCTTTGATACCACCTCGAAGACTGTCAAATTAGGTGTTTTTTTTTTCTTCTAAAAGCTCTCTCCAGCTCAAGGGAAAGGGAACAAGGGATGATGTTTCATTGAAAAGTTTATTTAATACATTATATTTCAAGGACTTTAACTGTTTCTCCTCCTTTCCTGTATCTTTCATAAAAGGTCAAAGGGGTTTTTAATGGTGTGTTTGCCGTGGCACTGAGCAAGCTGAGGTCTCTGTGTATCAAACCTTGTTTAACATGTTTAATGTTGGACAGTGACTGAGTTATGTTAACACCTTCAGCCCATTTATTCCATTTAAATTAAGACAACAGACTCCTTAATACCCAAAGTGAGGCTCATACACCTACATTATGTTGCCATTTAAACACAATGAGAAAACAGAAAACAGTCCATCAGTAGATGACCTTAGTGCTGTGATGTCCTGGAAAGGATATCCATCTCTCAATCCACCATCTGAAGGTCTTAAGGCTGCGATTTTCAAGGAGTGGAAGGGAAGGAGGGCCAAAATCAACACTGAAATAAATTTAGGCACCTAGGGCCAGATATATAAAGGTATTTAGCTGCCTAACTCCCAACATCATGGGAGTTAGGCACTTGGGCTAGATTTACAAAGGGACTTAGTTGCTTAACAGCTACTTTAGGTGCCTAATTCCCAGACTTAGGCATCACTGGTATTCACAAAACCCCTGCTCAGCTGTCACCGAACCCTGTAAGTGCCTTACGTCACTCGACACCTAAATGTCTGCAGTAAAAGTTTCCCAGGCACGTATGTTTCTGCCTCTGGACATGCTCATTGCTGCACGGTAGATGTCCAAGAGCCTAGAGGCCCAGTGTGTTACACGGCCTGGGGACAACATGGGTTTCCTCCACCCCATCTTACTCTGACGTTCTAGGTGTGCTCTGAGGACACCTAAGTCCACACCTAGCAGCAGCCTTGCCTCATAAATGTTAGCCCAGCGACCGGGTTGCTCACCATGACAGATACTACAATCACATGCAATGTCTCTGAGGAAATATATGTCATTAAGCTTATGTTTCACGGCGGGGCAGGGATTGTATGGACATTGAGTTCTACTCCATGGGGGAGGGTTACTGAAGGTCCTTTGGTGAGTGGGGCATGGGTAAGAAGAATCATGCACATTGTAAACGCCTCCAGAGAGATGCCACCACCAGAGGTGATTGCATATATGGTTCGAGCTGGATTTCCAGAAATGAGGAAACCAAACAAAAGCTATTAGCTTAAAAAGGCTGCATTTAAACTGATTCAGGGCCTTCTTTCTGGTCCAGAAAACGGACAGGATCTTGTGTCCTAAAGTGCTCTGGAACTGCTCTCAATCAGTTTCAGTCAGTACCCTCTTCAGTGTGAGAACCCCACACGGTGCACTTTCACTAGAGTAAGCCTCCTTGGCTTCAGTGCCTCCTGGGACAGACCTCGGAGTGTGCAGCACCCCTGTTCCATACTGTGGGCTCCCCCCAGGCAGTCCACCTGGATAGGACAGTTGGGGAAGCCTTACACCCCCCCCCAAAGGGGCCATGCACCCCAACTTCTGCAGTTAGCACTGACTCCCAGCCAGTACTGTAAAACAGAAGGTTTATTAGTTGTCTGGAAAACAGTGAAGGAAAGTTCTTGGTTAGCACAAAAGCCAGAAAGTTACAGTAAAACTCATCTTGGGTAGACCCAGAGCCCCCTGGCTCCCCCTTACAGCCCCAAAAACCAGATGATGGATTCACTTTCAACAGCCCACCCCCAGTCATGTCCAGTTGTCCCTCCATCCTTTGTTCACTTTCCCAGGCAAAACTTGTCCCTTGGCCTCTACCTCTCTGTCTGTCTGTCTGTCTGTCTGTCTGTCTCTCTCTCTCTCTCTCTCTCTGTTTCTTCTCCAACATGTCGTACCTGGCTGGCTTCTTGTAGAAGTTGTCCCTCTCTCCCCGGCCATCAGTTGCTAAATTACAAAATATGAGGCCATTGTCTGGGGTTCTGGCAGCTATACCACAGTCAGACCCAATCTTCTAAGGGTCTCTGCAAAGATTAAACACCGTTATCCCACTGCCTGGTTAATCATGCAACACATAAGGGAAACTGAAGCATGCATACAATATTCATACAAATCATTAAAACAAACATATTTCATCACAATCTCTAATTAATATTAGGACTTATTATTCCATTTATTGAAAAGTCCCGTCTGGACACATGAGAGACTCTATGATCAGTCTAGATGACAGGTTTCATGGAGGTATTATGGTTTTCAGGATAAGGCACTGGACTAAGAGTAGGAAAGTCAATGAGAGTTGAGCGTATATTCCTCCTGGGGATGCAGGGTTGCTATAGCCATGTCAGTCCCAGGATATTAGAGAGTAAAGGTGAGTGAAGTAATAACTTTTAATGGACCAACTCCTTGTTTCTATCTCCAACAGAAGTTGATCCAATAAAATATATTACCTCACCCACCTTATTCCTCTTGGGGTCTTTTTAGAAAATCCCGGTCAGAATATTTTGGCTGGACCTTTAAGCAGATGCAGGTGGATTTCAGAACCAGGTTACTTCAGTTGCGACCAGATAGGCAACAATATTTCATCTATGGTACCTGAGGGAATGATGGAGATCATTCAGCCTCAGGTTTTCTTCCCTGGACCACATCAGGAAGAGATTTATGAAGGTGTTCAGTGGTGGCCTAACACTGTTTCCGTGTTAAAGCCTTCATAAGCCTTGATGGGAGCAGAATTGGGCAATTTGAAATGCCATCTTTAGGCATGGAATTTCAATGCCCCCTGTGGGTTTTGATGTGAGTGTGTCATGCACCATAGCACTATGGCAGTTATAGGAGCAGAGCAACTCAGTGATACCCAGTTGAACTTACTCACCAGGGCAGGACATGACCAGTAGTGCAACGGGAAATGTAGAGTTGCAGGACTCTGTCTCTCAGCTTGTCTAGCTGCCTAGTGTCATATATATCCCTCCGTCTATCCATGTAGGCTGAGATTTCAGTGCTACTGAAGGTATTAGATTGGCCTATTCTCACTCATTTAAACAAGAATTGGTGCCTAAATGCCCATGGTGGGTTGAAAATCTTCTCCTTAATGTGTCTATGAAGTCTATCAGCAGTTCTTTAGTGGGGAGGGATAGCTCAGTGACATGAGCATTGGCTTGCTAAACACACAGTTGTGAGTTCAATCCTTGAGGGGGCCACGTAGGGATGTGGGGTGAAAACAGTAGTTGGTCATGCTAGTGAAGGCAGCAGGCTGGAGTCAACATCCTTTCCAGTTCTGTGCAATAGGTATATCTGTATGTATCATTATTTATTCATCTGTCCAACCATGCCATTGATTTTTCTGCCCCTCCTTCTGTCCACTAACTGTCTAATAATCTCTAGCTAGCATCTATATATAGGTCAAGGTATGCATTTGTAATGTGCCCAGTCACACTGTTTTTTAGGCACTGATTCCCTTCTCACTTGCCCTGGTATAAATCAGGAGTAACTCCATATGAGTCAATGAGTTTGAACCTTCGCTCGCTCACCTCAGAGTAAAGCAAGAGAAATAACAGGTGGTGCCTTTCCTTTCACTCACCTCTGTTTAAATCAGGAGTAACTGTAATGGACTTAGAACTTGCTGAACATTTTTCATATTTTTTTCCACCAAGAAATGGGGTTTCATCAAAAATAAACTTTTTCAAATGAAAATGACATTTCTGAATATTTTTAAAAAAGTTTTTCTACAGGATATTCCTATACGAAACAATATTCGTTCTATTTAATTATGAGCTGAACATTTTCATTTTGTTTCTCTTCTTGTATATTTTGGATTTTTTAAAGGCCATCTTTTTATTTTTTAAGTACTAAATCCATTTTTAGGTTTGGTTTTGTTTGTTTGCTACTTTTTCCTTTTATTTTTCTTCTCTTTTTCTGCTTTGTAACTTCTCAAAACTTCTGTAACTTTGGAAAAGTTACTGAGCAGCAATAGGAACAATGAAACTGGATAACGCCACCACTCTGTAACTTTTGCAAAGCTGAGGTAATTTTGAAGTCAGTGTAGTTACAGCATTGTGAAACTGATTGAGGAGAGAGACAAGATGGGTGAGGTAATATCTCTTATAACAGTGGTCTCCAAACATTTTTGATTGTGCAACACTATCAGTAGAAACAATTTGAACATGCACCCCCAATATAAATATATTTATTTATGTATACATTATATACATTTACTACTATACTAATATATTATGTACTTTATAAAACATACAGAAATAGAAATAAAAAAGGATGAGATAAAGATGAAATAAACAATATTTTTAAAAAATAATTTTTATTGTATTTCATTTAACAGTACAAAAATCTTTTTGCTTTCACAAAAAATTATTATTAATAATAATATTTTTAGTGAGAGCAATGTGATTGAATATGCTTCATTATTTCTGAAAATCTTGGTTTAACACTTTGTGATGCAGCGATTCGAAGGTCTGGATTAGGGTAAGGGTGCGGGAAGGGGCCCAGGGTGGGAGTGCAGGGTCTGGGAGGGAGTTAGGGTGCAGGAAGGTGCTCAGGGTGGGGTGTGGAGTCTGGGAGGCAGTTAGGGTGTAGGAGGGCACTCAGGATGGGGGTGCAGGAGCAGGCTCAGAGCTGGGGCAGGCAGGAGGCGCAGAGCACTTCCCTGGGGCAACTCCTGTTTGGTGCAGGGGGTGTGCAGGTGGCTCTGTGCAGAGCGGCACCACCCCCATGGCCACGATTCTGGGAGTCACCCCGCCCTGCAGGCAGGGCCACCCAGAACACAGGGGCTTTAGGGGCTGCAGGGCCCTGGGCTAAGGGGACCCCAGGACCCTGGCCTGCAGCTCTAAAGCCCCTTTGGGAATGTGCCCCTGCAAGCACAAGCCGGAGGACCCAGGAGGAGCAGGGGCACCCTCACAGCCAGCATCCAGAGAGAAGTGCCACTTTCCCCTTCAAAGCGCCGCTTCTCTCCGGCTGCTGGCTGTGCAGCTGCCCCTGCTCCTCCATGGGCCAGAGGACTCTGGGCCACATTCGGAAAGGCGCTTTAGAGCTGCAGGCCAGGACCCCAGGGCCCCTTTAGCCCAGGTCCCTGCAGCCCCTAAAGCCCCTGCGTTCCGGGTGTCCCTGCCTGCGGGGGAGGGGGAGGCAGCTTCCCTGCTCACTCGTTCCCTCCCTCCTCCAGGTGCCCTTCCCCCACCCCCATGGTGGCGCTCCTCCTGCTGCACCCCCCAATGAATCATCTTGCGCACCCCACTTTGGAGACCTCTGTTTTATAGACCAACTTCTGTAAGCGAAAGAGACAAGCTCTTGTCTCTTTCACCAACAGAAGTTGGTCCAACAAAAGATATTACCTCACCCACCTTGTCTTTCAAATATCCTGGGACATGGCTAGAGCAACACTGCAAATGTTTGAGAAAAATCTGATCTTACTTATGTGATTTTTAGCTTGTCTCAGAAGTCTTTAGTGGTCCCTATTCTTGAGCTCACTGAGAAAACCCATGGAAAAAATGTGCTTGTTCTTTGTGTGATTGCTTCCATTGGGTTGCAAGTGAAATTTTCAGATCAATTCTCAAGGGACACTGAAGGTAAATAAAAAGGCACATAAATACCTGTACCAGCATATTTCATGTAGCCGGAACTAAACTCTGCTCTTCATATCTTCTCTGCTGTCTAGCTACTGCAAGTTTTATTAGGGCTGCATACACAGAAGTGACTTGAACTTTGCTCTGATAATATACAAGGTTAAGGCAAATTTTCCTTCTATTGCAAAGGGGTATTTCTGAAGTGTTCCCCATTTTGTTTCTGAAATGTAAATCTGGATTAGACCTATATTGAAATTATGTACGGATCTATTTATCCATACATAACTTTAAATAGGCTGGGATTCTCGAAAGGACCTAGGGAATTAGAGGTCTGCAATCCATGGAAAGCCTATGGAAGTCTGATGCTCACTTACATGCAGTGTTGTTGTAGCCATGTTGGTCACAGGATATTAGAGAGACAAGGTGGGTGAGGTAATATTTTTATTAGACTAGCTTCTATTGGGAAGAGAGCTTTTGAGTTTACACAGAGCTCTTCTGCAGGTCTGGGAAAGGTACTCTGAACTTCACTGTGAAATTCAAAGTGGAACAGATTGTTGGGCATAAGTAGTTCATACGTATTTCAAGGGACCCTTCAAGGTGAAGTGGCCTGTTAACACCCCTCCAGTCATAGGGGGAGAAGGAAGTGGAAGCAGGAAAGTCCGCCTGGGGATGGTTGCTAGTGAGTTATAGATTGTTGTAAATCCAGTATCTGTATTCTGGTATGATTTTTAGTTATGAATTTAAGCTCTTGGCTCGTCTTTTGAAAAGACTGAATAGAGACACTAAATTTATGGCTTATTACATCAATCTATAACCCACTAATCCCCTTTCCAGCTGCCTTGTCCCTCCTTCCTTCCCCCCAGTGACTGAAAGGGTGTTCACAAGCCACTTCACCTAGACTGGTCTCTTGAAATACATGTTAACTACTTATGCTAAACAATCTGTTCCACTTTGCATTTAGCTTTGACACTCAGAGTATCTTTCCCAGACCTGAAGATGAGCTTCCTGTAAGTTCAAAAGCTTGTCTCTCTTACCAACAGAAGCAGGTCCAATAAAAGATATTACCTAACCTACCTTGTCTCTCTAACTCATTCATATTCCTTTGAAAGTCAGAGACATAATGTATATATGTTCATCTCTATACATGCCCTTAATTAAGATATCTTTAGATTATAGTCCATATATATTTAGGCTTGGAAGGATTAGATTTTTATTGTTTAATATTGGAAAATAAATATTCCATCTCACACACACACACACACACACAAAACGAAAAAAAATATTTCCATTGATAGTAATTGAAATTTACAGATAAGCAAAGTAATAAAATAAAGCTACTTGCGATCTTATGAGAGTGTGACTTAAAGATATTTACTTTGTATATTTTGACATATGATGTCGACTACTTGTGTTTCAATGGTTATAAAACTTTCACTTTTTGAATCTCAGTGTCTTCGGCCATTAAATAATTATTGCCTGACACTTTTTGTTTGACCTCACTCATAATTTCCTGCAACTGTGAACAGTTTAACTGATAAATATAAAATAAAGAAATGCTTAACATCCATAATTTTGCGCAACTGTGAGCATTTAAATTGATAAAATTTAAAGTGATAACCATTGGAAAAATACTTAAAAATAAACATTGACGTTATTTCTCAATGTGATAAAAAATAAAGATTGAAGTCAGAGACACTGGATTTATGGCTTATTACAACAATCTGTAAACCACTAATGTTGAATGGCCCCTTATCATCTGTGCAAACTACTTATGCAGAACAATCTGTTCCAAGTTGCATTTTGCTGTGATACTGGGAATATCTTTCCCAGACCTGAAGAAGAGCTCTGTGTGGCTCAAAAGCTTGTCCATCTCTCACCAACAGAAGTTGGTCCAATAAAAGATATTACCTCCACGACCTTATCTATGTAATGGAGAAAGAGAGCAAGAGTGTCATGCTTTGCCTGTGATCTTTAAAGGAACCCAAGGGAATTATTTTTATATTATCCAGTGTTTCTAATAGCATCTTGCCCACATGCTCAGGGTTTAGCTGATCATCATATTTGGGGTAGGGAAGGAATTTTCCTCCGGGGCAGATTGGCAGAGGCCCTGGAGATTTTTCCCTTCCTCTGCAGCATGAGGCATGGGTCACTTGCTGATGGATTCTCTGCAGCTTGAGGTCTTCAAACCACAATTTGAAGACTTCAATAACTCAGGAATAGGTTAGGGGTTTGTTATATAAGTGGATGGGTAGGGTTCTGTGGCCTGCTTTGTGCAGGAGGTCAGACTAGATGATCATATTGGTCCCTTCTGACCCTAAAGTCTATGAGTCTATGAGCAGTAATTAGTAGTTAATGACCAGATTCTCCTTTCAGCCACCAAAGTGTAAATCAGGAGTGTAAATCTACTGTGTCTTATTTGCCTCTCATTCACCCCAAAGTAAATCAGAAGTAAATCTATTGCAATTAGTGGTGGCCAAAATTAGCAGTACCTGACTATGCATAGTAGAAGTCATTAACTGTGTTTAAAATGAGTTGCTTTGCCATTGGTCCCCATTCCAAAAACTATTCATTGCACTTTTGCAACTGGGCTTTGTAATGTGGAGACCTGGCCCCATAGGAACAAGAAGGAAGCTCACCAATCTATTTCTCACACACCGCTGGATGCAAATCATAGACAAGTAGAGAGATGGAACAGCACTGAAGATAAGAAAGCCAGTGTCGTGTTTTGTTTTGTTTAAAAAAAATGTGGAGATCTATCTATCTATCTATCTATCTATCTATCTATCTATCTATCTATCTATCTATCTATCTATCTATCTATCTATCTATCTAAACTGTGGTATCTAAGAGAAAACAATGACTGGGCAGATTGATGTATGAGGGATTAGTTGTTAGCAAGTGAACCAATCTCCCCATGATTCTTTGTATAGAAGATCCCATGAAATTCTGCGCACAAGCCCAAAGTATTTTGTCTCTATCATTCTAGTTTTTGTTTCTCTAATTCTAGGCACTCTTTACTTAGGTTGAATTTAGCATGTGATCAAATGATGGAACGTACATAAGATTTTTCTCTGACCTGATTGACCAGTGGAGAATGTGTCCGGATGTCAAGGAAGGGATTTCATGTGATTGATGAGAGACATTTGGTATTGCAAATGTCTTCAGTGATCAATGAGACAGTGACCCATTAAGAGATGATTTTAGCTAATTAGGAATTACTTATTGCCACTGGTCTTTTCTATAATAAGGACTTGGTTACAGACATCTTTCTCTTATTGATTAGATACTAATGCATGGGATGGTGCACCCATCCAGTTTCCTATATGCAAATATTCTATTAATGAATCCTCTCCTTTAAATATTCTCAGATTCAAGTTTTGGATACAGCTCCACTGAAAGAAATGTCTCACTTTGCTGCATGTTGACACCACACTGAAATGTAAGTGCAGTTCTTATGGGTGTCTGGAATTTTCAAAGGAGTCTAAAGGAGGAGGTATCCATTATCATGGCAATCGCCCTACCTAGCCAAATGACTCACATTGCTTGGGTGGGAGAGCAGTCCCTCTCCAGACAAAGAAGTCTGGCCCAGTGACTTGGCTGACCTGGAACCTAAAGAGCGAGTAACATATTGGAAATGAGGGACCTCAGCAAAAATTGAAAAAAACTGGCCCAACTTTCTAGAAACTTTTGTTTAATCCCTAGTGGATGGAAACTGGGATGTTCCTCTCCTGTCACACACACACACACACACACACTGAACACACCAAAGTGACCAGGGGTGATGGCATGCTATCTGCAATCATGTAGGAAAGTTTTCAGATGCTATGAATTTTTGAATCTCTAGGGCAGGACTGAGGGGGCACCAGGCAGGGTTAGAACATGCACTCCTTTGCACGTCGAGGGAAAATTTGAGAGTGCTGCATGCGGAGGTCTCTGTGCATCCTAGCAACATGGCCAGCATTTTCCTCTCTTTCCATTCCTTTCCATTTTACTTCTTTTGTCTTTTTTTCACCCATTATTTCTGAAAGAAAAAAAATCAATTATATATAACTCCTTGAGAAGCCTTTCTAACTCCTTTAGGATCCTCTGAGATAGATAGATAGATAGATAGATAGATAGATAGATAGATAGATAGATAATCAAAGGAGCCCAAAGGAGTTGTATAGATAAAGATTATATATATAAAGGGAGCCTATAGGAGTTAGATGCCAATTCAATGGGAGTTATGTGCCTAATACCCTTAGATTCCTATAACAATACCAGTCTTTTATTGCAACTCCACCACACACAATTGTATTTGCTTTGTCACTTTGTTTGATCTTCATCCTAAAAGGTTATTTTATTTCCAATTTGTGGTATACGCTGGGATTTTCAATGGAGTCTTATGGATTTAGGTACTTGAATGTCTTCAAAACCACCTAGGTGATTTAGGAACCTCCATCCTATAGCAAAGGTCATTGAGGAGTATATTGACAAAGGTGCTTAGACACTGTGACAATGAACACCTAGTTGGTAAGTGTCTAGGAAATCACACACTGCAAGTCACAAAGCCTGCGGTTGGCACCCAGACTCCCTATGCAATGAACAGGGAGAATCAGATGTCTTAGGTTATGATTCCCAAAGCCACCGTACTAGCCAGAGAAGAGTCTAAGCTAGCCAATGGGAGATGCTAATGAGATGGGTGTATGCTAGTCTCACTCCTCTCTCTGAGCTAGGTGACTAAATCTAGGCCACAGGGAAGCACCTGTTTCTGCTTAGCAATTCTCAGCTGTGATCCCTCTCTGGAGTTAGGTGCCTAAGGCATTTTTTGCAAGAAGCCAGAGGATGAGGGAAGAATCACCTTCTTCATAACTGTTAGCCCAGTGATTAGTCAAAGGGATTTGAAGCGTAAGCTGCTGCCTCTCAGGCAAGTTCCCTAATCTCCAGGCTTTGAATGTTCTGATATAGAGCTCCCTCAGTCTCTCCTGTTGATAGAGCCCTGTGCAGATACAAAATGTCTATCCGTAGATATGGATATCTGTGGCTATAAATTGGTATCTGCAGATCTGCAGGGGTCTACTGGGAACTGCAGCGGTGAAAGCAGCAGCCTGGTGGGCCACCACTACCAGGAGCTAGCACCCCATGCCAGCAGCTCCTCTGGTATGGCTGTGCTGCCCCTAGCGATGCCCAAGGGGTGGGCACCAGGCTCACCAGCAGCTGTCCCTGGTTGTGCTAGTGCAGTGGGCAGGGCTGGGGTAGGCTGGCACTGGTACAGCCATACCAGAAGAGCTGCCGCCATTGGGCACTGGCTTCTGGGTGCGGAGGGCCACCAGGCTTCTGCTTTTGCTGCTGCAGTTCCTGATAGAGCCCTGCCGCTCTGTGGATACCGGTTTATATCTGCAGATATCTGCATCCGTGGATAGACATTTTGTATCCACGCAAGGATCTACCTATTGAAGCGGTTCGACTCTGGATAACTAATTAATGAGTCATTGGAGTGGAAGGATTGAAGCCTGGGTCTCTCTCAGCCTGACGGGGGAGGAGCATACTCTAGGCATAGGCTTTATCTGGCCTAGTGACTCTTTAATTATTTATCCATGCTTCAGCAGGAGAAATTGAGGCAGTCACACAGAGATTATCCCTTCATCCAGTGGTGAGAACACTCACTATGAACTTGCAGATCCTTGTTCAATCCCTTCCCCGCACCAGGTGGGAGGGGACATGAACGGGGGGGCTGTCCCAGGCGTGTACCCTAGTCACCGAGCTGAAAGTCAGGTTTGATTTCTCTTCTTTGCACCGTATCATTTTGTGTGACTTTGCCTGAGGGACCCAATTTGATAGGCAGCCTCTGAGCACATACCTACTGGTTAGGGCCCAGCATGGGAGTTAGGCAGCTGAACACCTGTCTTCCCCAGGTTTGTGAATCGCTTTAGGGCTTTGATGGGAGATGGGTATCTGGACACCTAGAATGATGCAGCAGTGTGCAGGGCCAAAGGTAGATACATAGGCACCCAGGCAACTTGTACTGCAAAAACCTAGGTGCTGAGTGAATTTAGGCACCTGCGGAGTTCAGTGGGAGTTTTGTGAACTGCAGTGGAGCCTAAAACTGGGATTTAGGCACCCAAACCAAGATTTAGGCACCTAAATATGCACTTTAGGTGCTTAATTCATTTGTACTCAAGGCCTTGGGTGCTTGACTTTCAATGAAATTTTAGTCCTATAGGACAGTTTTTCAAAGACCTTCAAGTACCTAAAGAAGCAGATAGATGCTTAGTGGTGTTTTCAAAAGCACATTGGTGCCTAACTCCCATTGAAATCTCACTGTGTTAGGTGTTGTACAAACACAGAACAGAAAGATGGTCTCCGGCATGAAAAATCTACAATATGAGTCCTTCTTGTCTATTCAGATTCTGAAGGTATTTGGTGCAGGGACTGTTCTTGTACAATATATCTATACAGAGACACATACAAGGGGCCCTGCTCTTGGGTTGGGCTGCTAGTTGATACTATCAAGCAAATAATGAACAGTCATGGATCTAGACTCATTGGAATCTGGCTAATCATGATTAAATTCATCACAGATGGAGGAGGAAAATACTGCATATAAGGAATGGACGAAGGAAACCAAACCAATGTCAGCCACTTCATCCTACTAGGATTCCCCACTTCTGATGAGCTGCAGCTGCTCCTCTTCTCCGTCTTCCTCCTGGCCTATTTGCTAACGCTGATGGAAAATATCATCATCATCCTTGTCATCCGGGCCAACCACCAGCTGCACAAGCCCATGTATTTCTTCCTGGGCAACCTGTCATTCCTGGAGATCTGGTACATGACAGTCATTGTGCCCAAAATGCTGGCAGATTTTGTGACCCAGGATAAGCGCATTTCCTTCCAAGGATGCATGGCACAGCTGTATTTCTTCGTGACCTTTGTGTGCACTGAGTACATCCTTTTGGCTGCCATGGCCTATGACTGTTACTTAGCCATATGCAACCCTTTGCGGTACCCATCCATCATGAGCAATAGGCTCTGCGCCCAGCTGGCTGCAAGCTGCTGGGTTTGTGGCTTGATCATCGCTGCAATCAAGCTGAGCTTCATTGCCCAGCTCAGGTTCTGCAGCATTGACACCATCAACCACTACTTCTGCGACATCTCACCTCTATTGAATGTCTCCTGCACTGACTCATCTCAGGCCAAGCTGGTGGACTTCATCCTGGCCCTGATGGTCATCATGGTGCCTCTGTGCATTGTGGTCACCTCATACATCTGTATTCTCTTCACTGTGCTCAGGATCCCCTCTTCCCAGGGCAGGCAAAAGACCTTCTCTACCTGCAGCTCCCACTTGGCCGTGGTAGTCTTGTTCTACTCCACCACCCTCTTCACCTATGCCCTGCCCAAGGCCATGTACGCTTACAACTCCAACAAGCTGGTGTCAGTGCTCTATACTGTGGTGGTGCCGCTCCTGAACCCCTCATCTACTGCCTCAGGAACAAGGAGGTCAAGGTTGCCCTGAGGAAGGCAAAGCTTGGCACAAGGAGCACTGGGGACCGCAGTTAAAGACTGCTGGAGAAGGGAGTTACTGATGAGTCTCGGATGGATGTCATACTACACTAGGAATAAGCAATCTGTGTTATCCTATATCTAGGTGAAATTCAGCAAGCCACACTGCTGCGGGATGGGCTTGTGGTTAAGACAGTGGGCTGTAGCCGAGAAAGTCTCTGTTCAGTTCTTCTCTTTGCCTCACACCTTGAATTTCAGTGACATTTGGATCCTGAGCTCTGGCAGGCTCTTTCAAAAATCCCAACCTAGGTTCCAAGCTCCATCTGAATATCAATGGGTAGCTAGCTTCTTTGATCACCTTTGGAAATCTCAGCCCAAGTTTACTCAAAAGTTTACCAAAAGTTTTTGGCTGTGCTGTGGCGATGTTTGGGACCACAAGACCATCCCCCCTCCCCGATTTGTGTTGGAAGCATATTGATTCTGATACTGCATGGAGAGAAAACCAATCATTAATACACTGCCATGTCTCTCTTGTCTACATATATACCAACCCATTGTCTCTGGGCTTTACTACCTTTACACACATCCCACCTGTTCTGTCTCTCTCTGCTCCTCCCTCTGCTGACTTTTCCACCATTCTATCCCTCTTCTGGGTTCCCACGTTCAAAAAATGCCTATCCCATTGGAGTACACCTCAATTCTTGTACTCTTTCTAACCCCCTGTACTATTTCTATTCACCAGTCCTTTGCTCCTCTCATTCTCACTTATCCCCCTCAATCATCTGAAATCAATGGGTGTTGTGGCTTCTCAGCACTCGGGCTGGTCAGAGGTTTTCCATGAAAGTGTGTTCTGACAGAAAATTGGCATTTCGACTAAACAATTTTTTTTTCACAAATGCTTACATTCTGTGGAAAATATCAATTTTTCATTAAAAAACAACAACAACAAATGCTTGAAAAAAACTTCTTGGAAATATTTTGGCAGTGCCTCATAGGAGTTTGGTTCAGTTTCCCCACATCCTCTTCATCCTCTTTAGGTTGCTCTCACCAACCAAACTACATCTCCCATAATGCATCACAAGTGGGGACTCACATGATGCAACTGCCTCCCATGTCCATGACAGGAAACCATGGTAGGTGTAGTCTAATCAGGGAGCTCTGGTTATACAAGTGTTGAATGTATGAGGCAATTGAACTGCAACTGCAATGTGGCACTGTGGTTGCATTTCAAAACTGAAATTGATTTTCAATATTTGCCAAAAAGGCAAACTTTTCTGTGGAAAACTTAGATGAAATAAATATCTGTCATTGAAAAATTCTCATTTTCTGATGAGTTCTAATCAATATCCAAAAACTTCTGAAAAATCAGGCCCAAGGTGTCTAAAGTCATCCTCTCACAACCTAAGGAACCAACAATTAATGAACATGTTGATCTAACCGCCTCTGTTCTTCAGATTCACATATGTAGAATGACAAAGATCCCACAGTTAGCTATGGCATCAAACAAAGGACCAGCCATAAGATGCAGGATGGCTGAACACTGCTGTGACAGGGGGTTCTTCCATTGTTGAAATGGCCTTTGAAGCATGACTTAATTGTGCATTAATTATTGGAAAATAAATTAAATTACTTTCTTTTGAGTCCATGCTCAGAGGATGCTAAGCTAATGAGGGAAGTTGGTCTTAAGGGTGAGTAGAAATTTAATGAGCAAGTTTAACACACCCAATATATTGTTTTCTAGGAGAAGAAAGATGGTCTTGATTTACTGGAACAGATCTCTGAATACTGGGGGTCAATTTTCAGCTCTGGGTGACCTTGGGCAATGCATTGGGACAGGGATTTTTCAAAATTGCCCACAGAAATTACAGATCCAGGGAGGGATTTTTCAAATGCCAATGGAACTTGTGCTCCTAAGTCACTTAGGCATTTAAAAAAAAGTCTCACCCCAATTTCCATTAGTTTTCAACAGTATTTCGGTACCTAATTCTTCCTTTTTCATTTAAAATCTCCACCCAAGTCCTTCGTAGAGCCCAATTAAAAGTCTCTATGGCCCAGTTCTCTGTCAAACAGGCATGATCACAATTCCTTCACCTACTTTGTTTATCAGAAATGTAAACTCTTTGAGGTACGGACGCTATCCCTGTGGCTGTGCAGTGCGCAGTGCAAGGGGGATCTGATCTCACATTGGAGTTACGGTACTGTAATACTAAATAAATCTTTCTTTGTCAACTAAATAAAAATGCCTTTGTCATGAACTATAGCAGCAATTACAGTTATCAATATGCAACAATAAATCAAAATCAGTGCTTAAACACTTCCCATAAAATACTTGCAAAATGTTTGCTGGATCCCCCTGTAGGAACTGGCCCACAGAGAAGATAACAGCCCACTACTCTGCCACCAGATAGATTTCCTCCTCAAGTGTCAAATGACTGTGATTTAGGTCTGATGATCCAAAGTTCCAACTTTACAGATGCTGATGAAGGTGGGGGAGTTATTACATTGTATCTGAGCTCATGCACCAGACTTTGACTAGAGAAAAATATCTGGCCAAGAATTTTCCATTTAAATTGTTTGCAAATGGAAAATTGGGGTTTCAACCAAACAAAATTTTCTCAAACAATTCTGCTAGTTAATAAAGCTTAACCCCTGCCCCCTCATGAGGAGGAGGTTTTTTTTTCAGCCAAACCCCAAAATATTTGAGAGCTCAATTCTCATTAACTTTAATAGGACTTTAGTGTCTAAAGTCTTAGAGGGCTTTGAGAATCTCAACCTTAATCCCACTGTTTCTCAGGTGCCCATCTGTATAATGTGAATTTTGATGCTTCCTTTCTCCAGCTCAATCAGTTTACATTGTGACTTTTGCAGGAGCACAGACTTTTTCTGACCATATGTAGTGCAGCATCTGGTAAAACGGGACACTGAATGTAAGTGGAATCTGTAGTTATTGCTAGTACAATAACTTTAAACTGGAGATGCATTGGCAGGGACAGCTGACAGCCACTTCTATGTGAAGAAAACCAGCCTCTTGATTCTACTTTGCACGGTTGCTTACCCTTTCCTCTGAACATTGTCAGACTGTACATACTCCTTTCAATAGACGCTGATGTAAAAGTCTCACAGAAATAAACCATGGGACTTGGGCTCCTAAGTCACTTAGGGCCATATTTTCAAAGGCATTTAGACACCTAAAGAGGCAGATAGGCATCTGGGGTGATTTTGGTAAGCACCTAAACAGAACCAAATCAAATCAAATGGGACAGAATAGATTATGTTGCTTAAGTGAAAAGATCCACAAAATGCCTCTCATTAAGAGGCCTAGTTCAACTCCATGCAAAGCTCATAGTCATTCCATTAACTTCGGTCTAAAGCCTAGATCCCCAGCTGGTGTCAATTGGCAAAGCTCAATTGAGCTCAACTCACTGAAACCCCAGTTGGTATGAAGCAGCCATAGTGCCACTGCAGTCAATGGGTCCAGATACCTAGCTGGTGTAAATCATTGCAGCCCTTTTCCATCAGTGGGCCAGATATGAAGCTCGTGTAGATCATCATACCTCCATTGAGTCATTGACTTCAGTTGATCTCTGCTGGTTTTCACCCGCCGGGTCCTTTGTGTGTGAATGAGGGCCTGATTCCATGTCCTTTGAGGTCAATGGAAGGACTCCCATTGATTTCAATTGCCTTTGGATCAGGCCATGAGATCAGAATCTCTCCCGCTATCTCTTGGCTCAGAGAGTAGGGCATGGAGTTGGCACATGTGAGGACAATAGCTAGTGTCAACATTTGTTTGGCAATAAGTTCTCTTCTTCTTCCCATTGGAATCAGCAGTAGGACTCCCGTTGACTTCAGTGGCACCACGATTGTGCCCAGTTAGCAAACTGATTAGAAAATGTAAAGTGACATGAATGTAATTCCCCTCCACAAAGTAAGAGACCAGTTGTTATCCCCTTAACATCATACCCCTGAACAATATCTCTGTGTCATTGTTAAGCAGTTGCTGATGTGAAAGTAGAATGAATTAAATTGTAAAAATAAGAATGGATTAAAGAAATGTTGTATGTACCTTTAAGCAGAAATAAGAAATGTTGAAATACAGGTGTCAGGAAAAGAAACATTAGGCATAAACAAGGGTGCTAATGGCGAAACATTAACAGGATCGGTAATAGTTAGTAAGGAAATAAGATATGCATGCCTAGCCCAGGTAAACTTATCAGATTCTGCTTCCTTTGTTATCTTGTTAAGTGCTCAGCCTTTTATCTGTATAAATAAGATAGTTTGTGTCTTGCATGGTGCTCACATTATCTGGGTGTTATTGGCGGAGCGCTGCGCTAATAAAACAGAGTGGTCTGACAAATTGTGAGTCCTGATTCTAACTTTGACACTGACTTTCACAATCCCACTGAACCAACAGGCCAGATATTTACAGGTATACAGCATGTAGAGGGATTTTCAGTGGCACCATGGGCCATATTCACAAAGGAATTTAGGCTTTGCACAGCTCAGTGTCATCGCAGCTCAGTTTTAGGTGCCTTGAAAACCATTGGGATTCACAAAGCCTGAGTTAGGTGCCCAGGCTTCCTGTGCAATAAACAGGGAGAGCTAGGTGCCTCAGAATGGGACTGACAAAAGTCCGCATGCTAGGTGACTCCCTGCTAAACCAGCCAATAGGAGATGCTGATGCTCAGGGAGTTTGCTGCCTAACTCTGGGACTGAGGGAGCCCCATATCTGAATATCCCATAACACAGGGGCGAGGGCAATCACCTGAGAGGTGGCAGATCCCTGTTCAAATTACTTCTCCCCCACTGAGCACATTTACCATGTGGGGACCTTCAGGTGAGTTAGGTCTGTATTCCCTTGTTTCGTGCATCACTCTGGGCTTCAGTGTCCAGACATCTAGAGGGAAGGAGTAGTGCACTTGCCACTTAGGTGCCAACTTCGTGGGTACTCCGGGGCTCAAGCACCCACAGAAAAAAATAGGGGGTGCTCAGCACCCACTGGCCACAATGCTTCTGTGCCCCACGGCTGGGGCTCTGATCAGCTGTTCAGCAGGCCCTGGGATGGCCAGTGGAGCAGTGAGAGGCTGGTGGGGTGTGCTCAGGGAAGGCAGAGAGTCATGAGCGGTGGGCTCACAGGGCGGGGGGGGGAAGTCTCGGGGGAGATGGCAGAGTAGGGGCCTGAAGAGGCACAGTGAAGGCAAGGTCTTTGGGGAAGAGGTGGAGCAGGGGCGAGGCCTTGGGCAAAGCATCAGTGGAGCTTCCACAGGGGAAAAAGAAAAGGCCAGTGGAGCTCCCATAGGGGAAAAAAAAGGCTAAAAGCGGAAATATAGGTGCCCAGGGAGCTTTTTCTGCAAAAAACTTAGGTGCCAAGTTAATTTAGGCAGCCATGGAGTCTGGTAGCAGCTGAGCAGGGATTTTGTGAATCCCAGTGACTGGGATTTAGGCCCCTAAATTGGCAATTGGATGTCAAAGTCCCTTTGTGCATCTATTCCATAGGCATCTAACAACCAATAATTACAATGGGTGTTAGGTGCCGAGATGTTTTTGAGAATCTCACTAGGTGTCTGAATAAATCTGACTCAAGAAGACTACTCGAATAAGGGCTAGATTTTAAATATATTCAAGTGCCTAACTCCCAATGGAATTTAAAATCACTTTAAAATCTGTCCCTGTGTGCTTCTATATAAGAGTAGGAGTTCCATTTTAGGGCTTGACATATTTTGTAGGAGTGGTGAGAAAGAAAGAAAGAAAGAAAGAAAGAAAGAGAAAGAAAGAAAGAAAGAAAAAGTTTCAGCTTTTCCACACATCAGTGAAGAGAGGCTGTCATTCACACACTGAAAACAGACAGAATTTGTCTCTTTATAATTTGATTTTTATTTTTAAAAATTGGTACATTCTGAGACTCATTCACCATATTTACAGGAGACTGATATTCAGTGATTAACATCCTGGGATTTCCATGGTAAATGATCAGCGTGAGTCTGATACAACGACCTATAGTCCACCTAAATCTCATCTGAGATCAAGGAGATTTTATCCTATAAAAAGCCTGCAGAATTGGGCCAGTGTTGTGTCCATTTAACTTCCAGAAGAAACAGGAAAAGGGTTTTGATGTGATTCTTTTCCTAAGTTAATGAAACTTTAAATGTGGAGAGAATGGTCTTGACCTTTCCTTCATTTATGCAAGTTTTACAACAGTGCCACTACATTGATATCAGTGGAGTTACTATGGTTTTATAATGAGCAGATGAAAGGAAAATCCATCCCCCTCGTATCAGCAGATTTCCTCTAGACTTACACTTGAGTGAGTGAAAAGAGAATGAGCACCACTGGCTGCAACGGAGTTACTAACAATTTACACCAGGGTATGTGATAGTGGAACCAACCGACTGGTATAACAGCAGCTACTAGTGATTTATACCAGGATGAGTGGATATTTCTAATGTACATCAATAAGAATGAGATTTAAATCAAAACCACTGACTTTATTGAGGTGTGTTGCAGACACAACACGGGAGTATTGCACATAGACGAACCAGTCTAACATAGACTCTGTTTCCATTACCTGATACACATGTCATATTTTTCACCATTCTCCAATAGCTACCTCACCATTATATCAGAGATACTTCAAGGGCCAGATTCTGAGCAGGCTTAAATCCATGTAGCTCCACTGAAGTCAGATTGGCTAAACCAAATTTATATTACCCGATGATTTGGACTGAGGTAATTCCTATTATCAATATATGGAAATATACAAATAAATATGGAAATATTTTATTGTCACAAATATGTTGTATAGTCTATGCTCTGGAATGTTATAAGAGCAGAAGAATTGCCATGCATCATTATCCTGTCTCCAGTACTACCCAGAGTCAGCTGTTTCCAAGACAACTGTATTATAATCTGAATCATGGAGAAAAAAATCTTCCTAAACCAGAGAGTAACAGTTGGTTCATACCCCAAAGCAGGAGGTCCCTATAAAAAATGAAGCCATTTTAGAATTCTGTAAATTTATTTGATTGCCACTGGATAATAGGTAATGAGTTCCACAGCTTAGATGGCTAGATAGATATCTTGAGCTAGTCCCCTGCTCTCCTGTGTCATCCCCCCAACCATTCATACACTGGTCCCAAATATTCATTGGTTTATAGCTGGAGAAAAATGACAAAGAAAAACAATGACATATTTTTGTCAGAAATATGTATTTCTTTCTCCCTCCCCCACCCATTTCAGAAGTTCACAAAAGCCCTGCACAGGCAGATTTAGTCTCTATGTTCATAACCAAGGTTCAACTTTTCAAAGATTTCGTCGCCATAGTTCTGCCCCAAGCTTCTTTCACTTCTTTGTTCCTTACACTGTAGATGAGGGAATTCATCATGGGGATGACAAGGTGTAAAACACAGACACTGCTTTCCTTGGGTACAGAGAAGTTAACTAGGTAGGCTGTGCATACATGAAAGCTGTGGACCTATAAAATAAACTCACCGCTATTATATGGGAGGTGCAAGTGGAGAAAGCTTTGTGTTTGCCCTCAACAGAGTGAATCCTGAGGATAGTGGAGATGATATAAGCATAGGAGATGTCATAGGTTTCACCCCCACTCTGAACTTTAGGGCAGTGATGTGGGGATCTGCATGAGAACCCCTAAGCTTAATTACCAGTTTAGATCAGTATGCTGCCACCACCCAAATCATCTAAAACAACCGTTTATGAGTCATTTGGGAGCTCTGTCTTCCCCCCAAAAAATATCTTCCTCTCAAGTACTATAACCCTTCCCTAGGTAGCCTTGAGAGACTTCTCCACCAATTTCCTGGTGAACTCCGATCCAAACCCCTTGGATCTTAAAACAAGGAAAAAACAATCAGGTTCTTAAAAAGAAGACTTTTAATTAAGGAAAAGGGGTAAAAGAAATACCTCTGGGAGGTTAGCATGCAAGCTACTCTTACAGACAACAGATTCAAAACACAGAGGATGTTCCCCTGGGCAGAAACCTTAGTTACAAAAAAGAAAACCCAATTTGATTATCCCTCTAACGCAAAAAGACAAGTCACAAAAGATAATAAACATAAGCTATTTTATTCCTTCTCTAATACTCACTACCCTGATAGGAGGCTGATTCCTGGATCTTTTCTCTCAGGCACACAACTTAAGGAATTGAACAAAAGACTTTTCCCTCCTTCCAGTAGGGTGGTATGTTTTGTATAAGTTTGTTAGC